>NW_020897700.1:5477744-5596076 GCF_003984885.1 Neopelma chrysocephalum | reverse complement strand
CGGTGACGTGTCCCCCCGGCGGGGCCGGGGCGGGTTGGTGGCGGCGAATGGCGGGCGGGCGCGCGCGGCGGCCCCGGGCGGGCGCGAGGGCACCGGTGGCACCGCGCGCTCCGCACCGAGCGCCCGCGGGCGCCTGCGCGCGAACACGGCGGCCTCGCCGCCACCAACCCGCCCCGGCCCCGCCGGGGGGACACGTCACCGCCGCGCGACACCGATCGCGCCGCGGCGGGGGCGGGGCAGGATGAGGGCAAGGGGAGGGGCGGGGCGGGCGGCGATTGGGCCAGAGCGGAGCGGGGAAAGGGCGCGTCGCGCGGTGATGACGCAATGGCTTTGTGCGCGCGGCGGCGGCGCCGGGGCAGTAGCGCGTCCTGCGGCTTGCGGGGGCCGCGCGGGGCCTCCCAGAGCCGCCGGGCCCGGCCCGAGCGCCAGCGGTGAGCGGGGGGAGGGGGGGCACCGCAACTAGACCCGCGGGAATGCCTGGGCTTCCTGGGGTCTTCCACACACGCAGGGACGCGGTAGGGGCCGGCTGAGCCTGCGTCCCTGTGTCGGTCCCCGCGCACCGGTTCAGCGCAACCCTTGGGAGCTGGAGGAGTCGCGCACGCCTCGGGAGGTCGCCCGTGGTGCCCCCGGATTTGGCGTGACGCTGATGTGCCGCTTCGTTCCCGGCTGCACGCAGCCCAGGGATCCGCGGGAACGCGCCCTTCCGACCCGCGGGGCAGCAGCACCCGTGGGCTCGGGTGTCCCTTCGGTATCTGTGTTATGACCGCGCCTCCCCGGTTTGCCGTCTTGGCGCGAGAAATAGTTGCTAACCAACTGTAGGGTTTTAGTTTCCGGTGCTAATATGAACTCGGCCGAAATTCACGTGGCTTTAGTGGCTGTGTTGTCCTGCTTTTATGAAATCTATAAGAATAAAGCTTGGTCATGGTGGTTAAAGCCTTTTTATTTCAGATAAGTGATGAGTAAAAACGCTCTGATGCTTTCCTTTCTTTATCTCTTAGGCTAAAAACAATAAACAGTTGAACTTCTCTTTATGAAACTGATCACCAGTCAAGTGTAGTTTTTGATGTGTGGTCTCTAAAGCCCCCCACTATGCCAGCAGCTACTGTAGACCATAGCCAAAGAATCTGTGAAGTTTGGGCTTGTAACTTGGATGAAGAGATGAAGAAAATTCGTCAAGTTATACGGAAGTATAACTATGTAGCCATGGTAAGTGGGCATTCAACTTCTGTACCAAATTATCTCAAAAACCATCATGACTTCAGCTGAGTCACTAAGCTTCATCTAATTTGGTTGAAAGAATAATGGGTTCTTAATGTGTATGAACATCAGGATGCTGATTTGTTACCCTTTGAAAAGCTAAATTTACACACAGTTCAGCTATGAAACTGTTAGATAATACAAATGAACAATATAAGTCTTTATGCTTGTCGTCTGTTCAAGTTTTAATTCTGCTCTTGCAGGACACAGAATTTCCAGGAGTAGTTGCAAGGCCTATTGGAGAATTCAGAAGCAACGCAGACTATCAGTATCAACTATTGCGCTGCAATGTCGACTTGCTAAAAATAATTCAACTAGGACTGACATTTATGAATGAGCAAGGAGAATATCCTCCAGGAACTTCAACTTGGCAATTTAATTTTAAATTTAACTTAACGTAAGTATGCAATTTCTGTGCTGCTGAACGTATGTTTCTGACTTACTGAAAATACGTAATATATACTTTTTTGTATATATCTCAACTTTCTTTTTATCCGTCTGATTGGACTATTGGAATACCATAGATACTTCATGTGAGGAAAATTTTGTCAGCCAAACAAGTGCTTTCTTCCCTCCTTTCTGTGTAGTCTGTCTTATTGTTGGTGACTTGATCAAAAAATGCTAAGCAGCTTCAACAAAAGTTTTCAAAAGGCCTATTTATACTTAGTGCATGTGTTAGCTCTGTGCTTTCTTGTTCAGTATTTCAGAATGCTTCTGCCTTAATTTAGTTTACTTCTTACTAGTTATAAAAATCACATATTATTTGTTTACGTACTTTAAATGGAAAATACCAACACTTGAAGAAAAAGAAAAGTTACTGAAGTGACTAAAGACATATGTCAGATGTTACCTGCAAGTTCTGAATTATTTTGTGTTGGCTAAAAAGCAAGCTAATTTTTGCGGTCTATTGGAATAATATTGTGAACTTCGTTTCACAATGTGATTTTTATTAGTGATAAAACTTTAAGCATAAACCTTCCTTTTTCATGGGGATCAAACACTTATGTGGCACTGTAATTATATCTTTAGCTGGTAGTTGACAAAGTTACTAGTATCTTGATGGTTTTGTTTTCCTGAAGTAAACATAATTGGTCTGATAGATTTTCGTATGTCGATTATCTATTGAATATCAGTGCAAACACTTCTGGCACATTTAAGAGTGTTGAAGCCTTGGGGTTTTTTGGCAGTTTGTTACAAGCTGATAACTGGACAACTTTATATACACGAGCAGCCTACAAAGGAGGTTTAGAGAAGAGACTTTTTTTTCTTGCAGATAAAAAGGTTTGTTTTCAAAGTAGTGGGGGTTCTTAAAAAGAAGAAAACTGCTACTGTCTCCCTTGATCTTTCTGCTCTTTTAAACAAGCAGTGCTATGGCTTGTCACAAATCAGTTTGGTCTGAACAGTGACACACTATTTAGTCTTGTTTGAAGTGTCTCTTGAAAGAAAAGTAAGTGCAGATTTGATATTTTGGTATGTCTGAACTTACCTGACCATATGCATGCTGGATGGAAACTATCCATTTTCTTGATGGAATATACTAATTCTGCTAAGTAGGGGAGAAAGAGGAGTGAATTAATAACTTCAAACTGTGATCTGGGAAGAAGAGCCTGTGCTATACTTTATTTATTTTCTGAGCTTCAGAGGTCTACTTAATGTCAAGTCAGTGAAACCAAAAGTAGTTTTCCCTCCATTTGTGCCTGATACTGCAGAGATAAGATGGCTTAGTAAAGCAAGATACAGATAATCACCCAACTAACTTGTTAGTTCACTGATTTTATAGAAAAACTTAAGCTTGGTAAGTATTGCATGAAACATGAATATATATATATATTATTTTTTTTTTCATGAGAGGACAACTTAATTATTTTTGTCTGTTTCTAAACATCCTTTTGGGAAGTGGCACTGTGCCAAGTGTTCTGCTCCTAAAGCAAAACAGCTGTTGTTTGTTCATAGAAGGTAATTTTTTTGTGTATGTGCGGTTCCAGCCAGGTCTTGTTTTAGTGTACTTTTAAAGAGCATAAGTATTTCTCTAATTGAACTGTGCACCTGATTAGTGCAGAGCAACAATTAGAATTAAAACTCCTTTTTGTAAAATGGTGGGTTTATTTTGGATGGGTGCTTTAATGTGCTACAGAGATAGACAGGTGTTGGGAAGCTGATGCCTTAAAGCTGGAGAACTAATGAACATCTGTGTGGGAGGGAGGAAAAAAGATACAACACATCTTGAGAATGTATCTCTATGTTTTGATGAATGATGACTTGCTCTTAGGAATAAGGAATATAAGCCTATGACTGGTTCTAATAGTCAAGTTTGATATATTGGTTGTCTTGTCTGGATTTTTTGATGTGTTTTGTTACAGTTGTTTTTTACTAAAATTTGAAACTTTACACGGAAGAGACTGTGGAACAGTATGTTGTAGACAGTAAAATGAATATTATCTAAATAGACTCATGTTTGCATGTTTAGTTTTTGTTTGTTTTTTTTTCAGATAACCATTCTATGTTTTTGTTATGATGATACAAATTAAACTTTAGAGGGGGAAAAAAACCTCAAAACATCAATTTCATCGTAAAATTCTTAAAACTTCATGAAATTGTTAGTGGTAAAGGGAATAAATACAGGAGTAAGAGGGCATCAAACAAGGAATAAAGGAATTTTATTTCATCCTGTTAAATTTTAGTTCCAAAATATGGCTATTAAAGTTGAAATTGGTTGTTTAGAAAGCAAACATTAGGCTACCTGAATTTTAAGGATTGAGTAGATGGAGCAAGTACTCAATTTTCAGTTGTACCAAGAAGGAAGTTTTGATGAACGTGTGTCTAAACATTTACGTACGCTTAAATCATGAAAAACCTGTGGGAAATATTATCCAGCACTGAGATCTGGAGAGTACTGTTCCTAGTTCTGTAATGAAATGTGTTAGTGCTTCAGCTGTTACATGTAATTTGTCACAGTTCAAGTAATGAAAACAGATACTTTACTGAATAATATCCACAGATTCACTTTCCTCTGTAGATTTGCAGAAGAGGGGTAATAGATAACTGGAAGAGAAGCAGGAACTAGGTTTTTTATGAAGATGGCATAAGTGGAGGTGCTGGGAATGGTGAAATGCTACTTAAGGTAAAAATTGCTTTGAAAAAATGGTTGATTTTGTATTTAACCCAGAACAAAGTCAAGTTGTTCCTGCTCTATGCTAGTGAAGTCTGTGGAATAAATAGCAAAAAAGAGATGTTACCAGGTTTATAATCACTGAGATTTGTAGATTTGGGAAACTTACCTTTCCTTTCTGTTTTTAGAGAAGATATGTATGCTCAGGACTCTATTGAACTGTTGACGACATCTGGTATCCAGTTTAAAAAGCATGAAGAAGAGGGAATTGAGACACAGTACTTTGCAGAACTGCTCATGACATCAGGAGTTGTACTGTGTGAGGGAGTCAAGTGGCTTTCCTTTCATAGGTAAGTTCTGCATGTTAAGTATTTGGGGTTTCAACATTGTGTATTGAACTCTAGAGCTTAGATTTCACATCTTGTGTGCTTAAGTGCTGTGCATCTGATGGTGTGTGTAGCACATAGCTTAGTTGGTAAGAGTTAGAAAATATTTCTGCTGTCATACTTCTAACACCATTCTGTGAATAGAGAATAAAGGGTACGGGAGGTACTAGTGTTTTATATTTGGTGTTTACATGGTAAAGAGAAAACTAAAGCCGAAAGATGTGAGACTCCTTGGCCAGCTGGTGGCGCTGCACACGTGCAGGTATTAGCGGTGACAGTGATGGAAGAGAGCGATTCCTAAGCAACTCTTGAGCAAATTATGGGAGAGACCACCGCAGAATTATCAGTGAAGAGTTTTATAAAGCACTTCTAAATTTGCTGTAAGTCTCCTGGGAATCTATGCACCAAAAATTACTCAGCCTAGAAGGAGATCCCTGATAAGCCTTAATTCTAGTTGCAGTAATGAATATATCTTACTGTTTATTCCATCACAGGAACCCATCTTTCAAGTAGAAATAGAATTGTGAATGCTAAATCTCTATGAATCTGTCAAGATGCAAAAGATTTCTGAATAGTAGTAAGATATCTAATGCTTTAAAATATATGCAGTGGTCATTGTGTAGCCAACTAGGTGCCAGAGATAATTTGCACTTTTTGCAAGCAGCAGTGTCTTTAAAGGCTTATTGCTATGTAATGCCCTTGAATTAACGTCTTAAATGCTGGCTGCTAAGGAAGTCAGCAAAGGTAGAGTGAACGTTTTAGCCGAGACTAGTTTCCTTACAGCCTTATTCGTGTTTATCACTCATGCTATATTGGTGGGTGATAATGTGTAAATGACGAAATTAGAAAAAAAATCTAATTCTTCATCCATAAATATTAAATGTTGGAGGAGACAAAGTCACATGGAATTAGAGAAGTATTTATGCTATAAACCAACTGAAAAATAAGGATTGCTTTGGTAAGGAATGTAAAGTGGTAGTAAAAGGGTGCCTATAACATTCTGTTGTAGAAGTCATTGTTTTGATTTGTTTTGTAGAAGGAAGTGTTAGGCTGAGTTTCCAAAGGAGAGAGGTTGGAAAGAAAAGACAGTTAAAAAAAGAAGGATCCTCTGAGTACATTTGTCACATCTTCCACTTACAGCTGTCTCAACTCACAATATGACTCCAAAGTAATCTTACTCTTCCTATCTTGCTACTGGGGTAGCACCTTGTGGAAGAATACTGCAACAAGAATGCCATAAACTACTTCAAAATAATTACAAAGGCCAAAGTAGTGAATTAAGTTTTTTTCAGCTTCTTAAACCCATTATTATTGGCTCGTATGTGTATATTTGTGATTAACACTTGACTTGAGAAATATGACCTGGATGCTTCAAGAGAAGAAGAGGCAAGGTTGTTCATGTAACTGGTGCATCAGGAGAGACTGGCATTTTGAAGCAGCTTCAGCCCCCAGATGGTGTTTTTCCGATATTGCCTGATGACTAAAGGGCCCGGTATTAGGTATACCGGAGCCATTTCTACAGTAAGGATTTTTTTTAAGCATGTTTATATTTAGTGTGTGTAATTCCTGACTAATAGGCTGGTCAAAGTGTAGTGCAAGCCGTGTGCAATAATGCCATTTTTACTGATGTAGCGTATGAAGGATTTCATCTGTACTAAAATCAGTTTCTGTTGTGTATTTCACTGAACATGTCTTTAGAAATCTTCTTAAGACAGCTGTTCCAGCAAATGTTTGTCAAACACTGATTATCAGAGAGTGTTTAAAAGCTTTCGATCTTTGCCAGGGCTTGTTGATATTATCTTGAGCACAAAACCTGGGAGTAAGTGGGTTACGTTCCGAGGAAACCAAGATTGCGCAAAGCTATAAATGAGCACGGGTCATATAAAATGTGCCACAAAGAATAGCGAATAGCTTTTTCTAAATATATTTTAGATTGATTGTGATTATGTTCTATCAGCAGGACGCTCGGCTGAAAATTTGTTCCGTGTAGGCCCTTCACGCAGTAGTTCTTTGACTACTGAAAAAGCTGTGCTTGATAGTTGCTGACTCTGCTGTTGCTTCCATTTCCTTAAAATGCTTTAATTACTACTAACCCTTAAAATTTAAGTCCCATAGGAAGTGGACAGAGGAGAATTACTCCTTTCTTGTTGTGAGGTTATGGTTTGGTTTTTATTTCCCAGTACTTGATTTCCTTGAACTCTTATGCATTTTATTTCTAAGCTCTTCGCTTCTCAAACAGTTTTCCTTGTGTGCTTTTAATCTCTGCATTTGATATAGCTGTCTTGGCATCCTGACATATATTGGCAAATCTGTATGGACCTGCAGTTCTGACAGATATGAGTGAAGAAACATTTGCATTGTCATCAGTTCCTGTGTACTGCAACTGCATAGGCAATTCCATCAAATCTTTTGAGCGTGTGTGTGCATTAAAATGTACTTGAGTCAATGAGAGAGGACGGGGAAAGCCCTGAATTTCTGATCCTTGTGACAGTCAAAAGAGCTGCGAGTGCTTGGCAGTGTAGCAAGTTATAAAGAAACAGCTCAAATGCTGGTCTTGTGCATGTTCAGCTGACTGCTCTGCTGAAGCTTTTTAGTGTCCACCTGTGTGCAGCCTCCTCTGTCTACCTTTGGAGGGTCTGCGAAAACACGCTTTTTTGAAAACAAAAAACCGGATGTTTTTGGGATGCTGGAAAGTTCCAGGCTGTTGTGTTTCAGTAATCATTTGTAGAATTTATTTTAGTAGAATTTAATCTGTTGGCTCATATCTGTTAGCCCATTATAAAATGAAGTAAAACTCTCTCAGCTCTCACTGGTCTTGATTTATTTTAGAGACTTGGTGCTTGAGTAGACTTCATTGTTAATTAGCTATCTGAATTCTTTTGGATAGGAAGGGAAAGAAATACAGGCCTGTTTGATCTTCTCTATGGTCTCATTGCCTACAGCTGTCCATGTTCAGTGAAAAAACAAAACAAATGTCTGTAAGAGTGCTTATGTTGTATAGCTCCATGGATTGTGGCTCACTGCACTAAGCAACTTCAGGTGATTATATTAGAAATGGCGAAAGGCTTTTAAGGAAAGGAAGCCTATGTGCTTCAGGGTATAAACTAACCACTAATTGCCTGTTAGAGTATTAGAAGAAAACTTTTTAATGAGCAGGTAATTACATAATTGCTCACCATGGACTTTCTTAGCCTTCTGTTAGCATTCAAAATGTTTTTAGCTGGATATATCTTAGTCTTGAATTCGAGTGATAGTTTTTGTGTCTGTGTAAGCTTGGATCTGCTACAGTCTCCCAGAGAAGAAAGTGTGTAATTCTCAATCAAAACTGCACATTTGTGGTAGCCTGCTCACTCTCAATATGTGAATAGTAAATGCATGTTGACTTTTCTTTTTGTGCAGTACTTCCTTCTCTAGAGAAAGTATAAGTGTTTAAGAGCATCTGTTTTCTAGTAATTCAGTCTTGCACATAATTTTTTTTAGAAGAGAAGTCAAATATTTTTGAAGAGGAGGAGCACAAATACTGGGTTTTTTTCACTTTAAGAGTTTTAATATGACTGTTACATTTGAGCCACGAGGATGATCAATGTCAGGAATTCAGTGAGTTAATAAACCCTAGTCTCTAGAGCAGTAAATCTCCTTAATCGTAAACAGTCTTTTTTTGCATCTTTTTGAACAGCCTTTTTGCTAATGTGGCTTTTTTATTTTTTCTATAGAGGGCTTTATGCTGATCCAGGTTTTCCCACCTTCCCTCCCCCTTCAGATGATCTAATAAAATTAAGCTTCCAAGCTACTGTTTCGCCAAGTATACTGCAATTTTTACTTTGTAAGACTCGACTGAAATCCTTCTTTATCTTTGGCTCCTTTGCTCCCTGGCCGGTGGCTGCTGCTGTGGAGATTGGAGGGCAGCCAGCACAGCTTCAAAGCACTAGATGCACTGCAGGATTTGTTCAACATGAAATTTTTAGAGCACTGGAAAGCCCCGTGGGAGAGCTGCAATAGTCTATATCTCTTGTATGTCTCATATGAATGGACTTACTCGGAATGAATGGACTGTTTCCTATATGTTAAAGGTTTTTCTACCCTCTGTCTAGAAATTCATAATATAAAGATGTAGAGAACCTTATATATAGAAAAGATACAAAAAGTAATCCTATTTACACTGAGTATGCAAGCTGAAGCCTTGAGCCTACATCAGAAGTCACCAGTGTTTGTGGATTCTAAATATCCTCAGGATAGCGTACAGTGCTCTTAACTGATTTGTCTTTTCTATTGCTCATCTCACCATTAAAGATCTTGGTCAGTATTTACCAAGCTGCAAAATTCTTGGGTTTGAGTATGATCCTTGTGTAATCAAGAATGAACACAAAAGTCTTAAACGTGGAATTTGGAGTCTGTGGTGGCCACCTGTTCACTTGAATCAGCTCTCAGCTCTATGCTGAGGTTCCTTAAATAGCAGAACTGATGCAGCCTTCGGTAGAGGCAGCCCTGCTGTGTGTTTTCATCTTCTTTGTTAGTACAGGCATTTTTATGTATGTCAGTAAAATCTAGAAACTGGTTTGGTTCAATGCACACTTAATAACCTAGAAGAGAATACATCAGTCCTTTATCTAGTTCAGTACATATGTGCATGAGCAGTCCTGCAAGTACAAGGGATCAGAACAGATCAGATTCATGATCAGGTCATGAATAATCTGGTTTGTAATTGCTGCCCTTCTAGGGAAAAGCATACCTAGTTATCTCTGCTTTTTGTTGTGGTGTTCAGTCCTGCTTAATACCTGAAATCTGTCTTTCCTATACTTTAAGTGCTCTTGTTTCCTCTCATAACCCTTTGTAAAAAGTACGCAGTTTCCCCTTTTACTGCCACACCTCATTCCAATGTTCTCTTTCTTCAATCAAGCTACTGAGGAGGAAGCCTTCCCAAACTCTTCTCTGCACCATGCATGCACTATAATACCTCAGTTCCTTCTAACAAATGTGTACTGCTCAGTTATCTTGGTGCTTCCTGCAGACTTATATGTACACACAAAAATTTTTCCAGCTTGTTTTGTCATTGCCTCCAGAAAGAGCAATAGTCTACAAGCTATTAATTTTTTCAGTTGTCTGTGTGCAGATTTAATTGGCAAAATTAAAGATAATCCCTTTTCTTCTTTGCTGAGGGTTAAACTTTCTTCCAGGCATAAACATGCATTGGCTCTGGAAACTCATCTTTTGGATTTCAAGAACTGTAGAAGTTTCTCTCTGTCTCACTCATTTGTAGTGAGAAACTCCAGTCTGTGTGAAAGAAAAAAGCTTAACAGTCTTTCTGGTGTGAGTTCTTGTTATCAGGTGAAGACCCAGCAGCACTACATTATGTCAGGATTTAGAGAAACTCCTGTAGGCAGATCTTTTTGCTTCTTCACTTTGCCTCATGCAGACAAAATTAAAATGTTTTTTCTGGAATCTGCAGTGGGGCCATTTACATTGAGGTTTATTTTTTTCATAGAGGTTGGTCTTAATTGCATTGAAATTAAGCAAAATGTCCAGTTAATGTGCAGTAAAGTCATGATGTTGGAAGTGAGAAGGATACTTCTAAGTTATTTGCTTATATTGGTTTTGTTATTAATTTGCAGCGGATATGACTTTGGCTATCTAATCAAAATCCTGACAAACTCCAATTTACCTGAGGAAGAGTTGGACTTCTTTGAGATACTGCGGTTGTTTTTCCCTGTCATCTATGATGTAAAATATCTCATGAAGAGTTGCAAAAACCTGAAGGTAAGTAATCTGTTAATATCTCGGAACAAATTTTGCGTTTGGAGACAGAGTACTTTGTGCTTAAAAATACTTATTTTCTATATTTTTATTGTCTGGTTTTGCTCTGATAGTGCCTACTAAGCACTATTGTCTCAAGCTTTGTATGTTTAATATTAAAGGCATTTTTTAGAAGCAGGCAGGAGCACAAATCTATTTTTATAACTACTTACCGGTTAAAAATATCACGGTACTGTATTTACAGTGCTTTGTTGATAGATGATAAACCCATGTTTGGAATTAATTCTTCATTTCCTTAGCTAGAGTTTCATATACTCTTATTTCCTTATTGTGCAGCCCACTAAAGGACTGCAGTCATCTAGGCAAAGGTAATTGCAATGAAGATGATGTGGAAATGTCTTGGGAAGAGGAATGGAATGAGGAATGTTTCAGATGGCCCTATAAGGAAAGATAAACAACAGCATAGGTTCAGGGACAACATGTGACTTCTAGAAAAAAAAAAAACAAACTAGAAAGTAATCTGTCGTGTCAGGCCAGTGAGGCTGTTAATTGGCTTACTCTGTCAGGCATGAAATTTGGATACTTTATTGGACTGGAGAATTAATGGGAAGTGGAACTAATTATGTGAAGGGGAAGACAGCAAGTGAAAGAAAGATGCTAAAGGTACTGTTAACAGCCTTACTTGCCAAAGAACTGGACTACTGCTGGAATGAGGTGCGTTGCTCATCTGAGGCATTTGATGACTTGTTACTCTTATGGAAAGTAACTTTCTAGGCTTTCTTAATAAATACCTGCAGGAAGAAGAGAACACTCACCTTAGTAAAACTAAATCCTAACTAAGGAATGGCTTGCCACTTTGTAGTACTGAACAAGTGATCTGTGTGCTGTTTATAGGCCTCTGTTTCTTTCTGAGAAAAGAGTCTGTCACTTTGAGTAGTAACCTACCTGTGTGAGAAGTAAATTAACTTTGTTAATTAAATTAATGATGAAAATATAGAACACCCAGTTAGTAAGAAAAGTGTGGCTATCTGTGTTCATCTGCAGTTGTTACTGATATAATCAGCTGGACAAATGGCTGAGTATTAGAGAACATCTTAGAAGCAGTTTTTCTTCACGGAGGCCAGGAACAAAAATCAAATACTCCTAAACTTCAGGAGTCTTAAATGAGGGGTAGGGAGGAGCCCCCCCCAAAAAAGCCCCCTCGTTTTCTCACTCCTGATAAAGCAAAGTAGAGCATCTGGTGTCTTAGTGGTGGTGGCACACTTAGCAAGAACAGAATGTAAATTCTAAATTTAGTGACATAGGAAAGGTAACAGATTGATGTTCTGTGTCACGATTCCAGAGGTGACATTCCCAGTGAGTTTGGAGAGGAGGGGATTCAGTTCTTGACGTTTCATTAAGACATAGTTGTGTGTAACCTGCATTGTTTGGAGACACTGAGATCTTTTGGAAGACAGGAAAAACCTTCACAGGTCTTATTTCAGCAAACCATAAGAACAAGGGTGACTTTCTTTTTTTCTAGAGCTGAATATGTAGGTCAGCTTTCCTGCAGTAAATTTTGATCCTGTCACCTCATCTGCAGACTGATAGTGACAGCAGAGGAAGGGGAATGGACTATCTTACCCCTCTGAATTTACCAGTGATGAAATGATGGTGGACTTGAGCTGTACTGAGAGAAGCTGCCTGAAACAAATTACTAAACATTCAGTGTTGTGACTCTAAAAATGCATGCACTGTCTCCTAATGTGCGTCACTTTCAATCTCTATTAAATTGCAGTGAATTGAACAGCTGTGCCATTGTCTTTTATTGACTTGTCTAAGCTATTTTTCATATGAAAGTCACTGACCTGCTGTAGGTCTCCCACTCTCTGTCCCCACACAACCCAAAAAGATTTTTGGCATTGGAAAGAGAAATATGTTTCAGGATTGGAAAGATGTTTGATGCTTTTTTTGTGGAATTAAGTATTCTGTGAATTTATAATATATTATTCTGACTTTACTGGCATGCAGATTGGGAGTTAACTTGACATATTAATGTAGTATAAGTTAAACTTACTTATTCTCTAAAAAAAGCTTTTTATGTAAACAATTCCAAACCTTTTGATAGTAGTGGCAATCCTAAGGAATGTAAATTGATTGACCTTGTCGGAAACTTGCTTTTAATACGGGGGTTTGTACAGAACAGTGAACTCTGGGAACGTGCCATGAAATGAGAATTTGAACTGGATTTGCTGTTGACCGTGGTTGTGTGATTATGTAAATCATTCTGTGGCCTTTTCTTGGAAGGCCAATGCTGTGAAAATTTGGGAAGAACTTGTCCTTCTCCTCCAAGAGTGAAGTGTACTTAGCCGGAGTGCAAAAGGCGCACCTGAAGGAGAATCTCAATAGCCTGTTAATTTTCTGTCCTGGTTCTGGTCAGCACATGGTTAATTTTTGCAGTAGCCAGGAGGGGGCATGGCTAGGACACAGAGGTTATTCTGTACCACCTCACATCATTTTCTGGGTCGGGGGTAGAGCTCGCTTCTGTGCTTCTGTGGTGGAGTAGCGTAGCAGAGGGAGCAGTCAGA
Organism: Neopelma chrysocephalum; assembly: GCF_003984885.1. Classification (NCBI taxonomy): domain Eukaryota; kingdom Metazoa; phylum Chordata; class Aves; order Passeriformes; family Pipridae; genus Neopelma; species Neopelma chrysocephalum. Next base: position 5,583,006 of record NW_020897700.1, on the reverse strand, counting down.
TATTGTCAGGGGTTTCTGCAGGGTGAGCAGTAATGTGTCTTTCCTTGTACACGAGGTCACTAGTATTGTTGCTGTTACTGTGCATTTTCTTAGCTCATTGCTGTTTTCCAGTAAATTGTTCATATTTCAAACCATGATCTTTACCTTTTGTGCCAATTCTCCTTTCTGGCCTGCTGCAGGGGAAGGGCAGTGGGGAGTGAGTGAGTGGTGTGTGTTTTGAAGTGGTTTCAGTGGGAACACTAAATTGGAGAATACCATTCTTAAACCATGACATTTTCAGAGACAGCCAAATTTTATTCTGTAATTATTGCACTTACAGACCAAGAAGTTCCACACAAAAATGGTATATATTTACAAATATATATACACACACCATTAAAAGCACTATTTTCAATGCATTCTTTGGCAGTCTGCTGTTACTGTAATTTTTGTATTACTAAGTCTGCATTCTAGAGCTTGCAGCTGCTGTGTAAATATTATTGATTTTTATTCTGGAGTGTTCTTCAAAGTTATTTGGAGCTAGAGTAGATAGTCTTACAGCTAGCAGAACCTGATAATGAGGCACTGCTAATTTGCAGCTTGAGGAAGTAGAGAGTTAGGAGCAGAAACTGGTACCTTTAAAAGGGTTTTGGTCTAACTGCTGTGGTGAATTAGCAGCTCATTATTGGAGTTAGAAAGAAGAGAATATACTTGTGCCTGAGATGTACTCTTTTCCTTGCTGGCCACCAACCCTCAGCATGATTTTGAGAGTGTAGGTTTGTAGGTGTTACTTAAAAATGTTATTACTGAAGATTCCTTTTTTTTTTTTAACAAAAATGTGGACCCAGACCTGTTGCCATAAGAGTCATGGGAATTTTCATAATGTTTGATCTGAATTTCAGGTCAGATTACTTTATTGCTCCGTGAATTTTACATTTGACTGTTACGCTTTTGCCTCTTATTGCTTCCCTTCACATACTTGAAACAGGTTAAAGAGTACAAGGAAAGGTGAACTCTAGGCATTGAAAAGCATTGCCTCTGCAACATTTTTGCCTCACAAAGCTTATGGCAGCACTAAGGATTTTGTCGGTCTGTTTTTTTTTAATCTTTCTAGACCTTAAAGAATGTGCATGTGCTTTAGTCTTTCCAGTAGCTTTATAGCTTAATGAATTAAAAAAAGAATTGTACAATCGTGCTCACAGCATTAAAAGATTGCAGTTACAGTGTAACATTTGTCCTTCAACTGATCAGTGTTATCTATGTATAACTAAACCAAATTCTGACAGGTTTGCTCTCACACGTAGCAGTTACTACTGTTTTGGAGCGGACACTAAAAGGGGGTTTATTTAGTCACTCTGCAGTTAAGGGGACAGTTTTTCACATCAGCCTGTTGGGAAGAAAATTTGTCTCAAAACTGAAGAAGTTTTATCTTTTAGAGCATATATGATTTGTGGCTTTGGTGTGTTGCCTACAGCTTCACAATCTGTTCTGTTCTATCAGCATTCAAAATGGACAGTTATTGTTTTAAATTGTTCCCTTTTTGTATGTCAGATACTTATATAATTTTTTTAAGAAATAGGTTTTGTTGCACATGTCTGTTAAATATATATCTTTAACAGAAAAGCTGTTAAAGATGGCTACACCAGAGGACTCTAGTATCTTAGAAAACTAGTTGCAAGATGATGGATTATTTTTGCATGTTTTTTCCCCTATTCTCTTACAGCAGCTAATGAAACAAACTTTTAAAAGGGGTAGAATGTCCTGTAGAGATGGAGGGAACACTGCCTTCCTCTTTTTTAACTTTGCTGCCTGGTTTCTATATGTCTGTGGTCTAACATATTCCTGGACTTCCTGTGGTGTTCTAGGTACTTAAGAATACTCTTGGGTTTTGTGAAGGGATGTGGAAAAACCCTCAGCTTAATTGTTGAAAGGCTAGTGGGGAGAAAGAGGTCTGTTTCAGAGGAAGCCTAGACACTTCAACATATGGAAGCATACAGGCATGTCATTTGTAAGCGCTTGAACTGTTGTGTTTTTAAAAGGCAAAAATGTCATTCTACACTTTTGTTCAAATATAACTATAGGAACACCTGGTTTTGTTCTTAAGCATTGCCAGTCCTCCTTTCAACATCTTGAAGAAATTGTTAAGTAGTGTCATCTGGTTACTGGACAAACTGGAACATGAGTAGTAGTCTTGTTGGTCGCAGATACTGTCTTACCTAATCAATACTAACAATTTTAATGCTGCTATTGATACAGAAAGTTTGATTCTCCAAATGTCAATTAATCTAGTACAATGACTGTTTCAACAACTGAGCAAATGTAAAAATATACCTGAGGTTGTATGACCTGTGTAACAGATTTTCCCAAATATAGCAGTTCAGTTTTGATTTAACTTTTTTTTAGCAGTTAACAAAAATGTTTTCTTTTTCAGGGTGGCTTACAAGAAGTGGCTGAGCAGTTAGAGCTGGAAAGGATAGGACCACAGCATCAGGCAGGATCCGATTCTTTACTCACAGGAATGGCCTTTTTCAAAATGAGAGAAGTAGGTGAATGTACTGTTTTTATTTCCATGATTGTAATGTGCTGTGATAGTCACACAGAATTGCTGATTCTGATAAGTCTGTAGTATTTTAAGGAGGTCTCTGAAGGGCTTTAGGGGGTCAATCCTTTCTTGACAGAAATAAGACTTACCTGCATTTTCCCCAGAGTAAGTGTGAACCACCTGTACTGATTCCCCGCTTAGCTGCTGTGATTATTGCTTCACATTTCCAGCCTGTGCCTGGCTTTTGGATTTTTTGTGAATTTTGTTTTGGAATGGTTTTTGCCTTACCTGTTTTGGAGGGTGCCTTTTTTTAGGTGGGCGCTGCAGTGAGTAATGAGCTGCTGGAGCCAGACTTCTTTCTGGGAGACTATGCTCAAAACAACTTTTTTTTTTTTTTGAGCTTCTGCTCAATGTAATATCCAGCTGGTGTGCACTGCTGCTTGTGACAAGCTGAGAGGTGGAGAAGGAGTGTTGACTAGCCACTTCTAGCTAAACTTTCGGGCTACAGGTATATTAAATAATGACTTTCAGGCTGTTGTGAAGAATGTCCATGTGTTTCTTCTTCCTTACCATTAAGCAACGCATAGATTGCTAACGTTCTAAAAGATTATATATCAGTCAATTAATTCAAGGTTTACAGCAGGGAAAATCAGCTCTTATAAGCTTCACACTTCCTTGCTACTTGTCCGCATACAACAGGAAGATATTAGGATATTTTGCATTAGCAGAACAATGAAATACTGAACAGGCCTCTTCTGGAAAGCAGTTCACTGGACAAATGCCAGTGCATCAGAACATGGCATTCTGCCAGCAATTCAGTGTCATTTACCATGTCAAAATAGATGGTAATATCAAACCTCACCTTTTAATAATTTTAAGCACTGTATGCTGAGGTGTCTACCTTCTGTATTCCAGCCTTTTGTATGAAGGAGAAAATGATCACAAGATTCTGACAAATACTGGTGAGACAGCTGGTGAATAATAAATGATGTAGTTTAAGCTGGTTTGCTCATCCTAACACTGTTCTGCCTCTGCTGGAACTGTTATAGTTGTCAAGCAGGTCATGGGCTACAGATGTAATAAAGAGGATTATGTTTTTGGTATGATTCAAGCCCAGTGCAGCTAACTGCTGTCTGCCTGGTTAATTTTTCACTCTTGAATTTGAAATGAAATGAAAGCAAAGAAAGGGAAATACATGATAATCATGTTTAAGATACAGCCTTTCAAATTACTTTTATAGAGGAAAAGGTTCAAAGTCATAATAGTTTCTTTAATGAGATCACAAAATCACAAAATATCCTAAGTTGGAAGGGACCCGCAAGGATCATCAAATCCAACTCCTGGCCCTGCACAGGACCATCCCCAAATGCCCCACCATGTGCCTGAGAGTATCGTCCAAACACTTCTTGAACTCTGTCAGCCTTGGTGCTGTGACGACTTCCTGGGGAACCTGTTGTAGTGCCCAGCGACCCTCTGGGTGAAGAACCTTTTTCTAATACCCAACTTAAATTTCCCCTGATGCAATTTCAGGCCATTCCATCGTGTCCTGTCATTGGTTACCACAGAGAAGAGATCAGTGTCTGCCCCACCTCTTCCCCTCATGAGGAAGTTGTAGACTCTGATGAGTCTCCCCTCAGTCTCCTCTTCTCCAGGCTGAACAGACCAAGTGCCCTCAGCCGCTCCTCATACGGCTTCCACCTCAAGGCCCTTCACCATCTTTGTTGCCCTCCTTTGGACACTCTCTAAGAGCTTAATATCGTTCCTATATTGTGGTGCCCAGAAGTGCACACAATATTCAAGGTGAGGCAGCACCAGTTTACCAAAAGCTTTTACCAGGAAATCTTTGAGGGCTTTTTAGTGCAAAATACTTGCTTAATTAAGCCAACAGACCTGGTTTATTTTTTTCCCAGTACTTGCGGATATTCTTTGTCAATACAGCATTTCTAAATAAAAATACAGTAGTAAGCAGAGAGAAGTACATCAAATGTTGATTTTTTTAAAGCCTTTTCAGCAGAGTTCATTATTTAAAAATGTATTTCTATCTGAAAAGTCTTCATTTTACAGTGCTTTTAGAGGTACAAAATTGCTAATTACTGTGAAGGAGCTGCAACTTGCTTGCCGGGTTTTGGAGTGCCAGCCAAAAAAAGTTACTGCTCTTTTTCTTTCCATCAGAAATACTTAAAAAATGGTACTACAACAGTAGAATTGTTTGGGGGTTTTCCTACCTGTTAATTTCTTTAAAAACTACTGGGGGCTTTAAAACTTTTAATTGAAGTCTCTGATTCCTGCAGTACGAACCTTTCCATCCTGACTGTGCTACTAAGAGGAAAGCTTGAAGGGAGTTTTGAGCCTGTGTGGTATATATAGGCCTCTATGTTTAGAATTCTGTATTGCATCCATTCTGTTCCTGCATACTTCTGCCTGTCTTAGATTTCTGATGTTGATGATGACTCAGCACGTCAACCACAGCGGTGTCCAGGGTTGCCATGAAGGTTTTAGGGTGAAAAATTTGTGTGTGTGTGTGTGGTCTTATTTTTGTGACACAATTTGTGGTTTTGTGCTTGAAAACCTAAGTCTAGAAGGTAGAGTATCAGAACATCATGGGGTTTCATATGTCTTCCACTGAAGGGTTCCTTTTGCAATTTAGACTTGTAAGGTGTAAATTCAATCTTAGTACAAAATTTTACTCCTTATTAAATGAAGTTCCCTCCTGTGAAGAGCTGGAAATACATCTTTCTGCATTTCTCCAAAGTCCATAATGGGTTTTGTGCTCATCCTTCCCACCCCCAAACCTTTATAACATAAATTAGGACATACCGCCTTTCAAGTCAGAGTGTGGTGAAAACCCTACACTGATGAGTAGGTAAGAAAACAGGCACTGATGATGGATGCTAAGTATATGACTGTTGTGAGAAACACCACAGAAATCAAGTGGAGAAATATCCTTGTTGCACTTGAAGAAAAGTGAGTGATGACTAATAATATAAAATTATGGAAACATTGCATTTGGCCATTTCATTGGGAAGGGTGCACAGGAAGACTGATTATATTTCTTGACAGATTTAAAGAATTGTGTCATATAGCACATTGTGATAATGTGTTGAGATTAAGCATATTACTATGTTAATTATATCATCTTTTGCACCTTGGGATTTAATATCTTATTCAAAAAGAAAGTAACATTATAAAGCCTTTCTATAGTTCTATTTAAACTGAACCTTTTCTAATAATTTGTGTCTCTCTTCTAACTCTTCAGATGTTCTTTGAAGATCACATTGATGATGCCAAATATTGTGGCCACTTATATGGCCTTGGTTCGGGCTCATCTTATGTACAAAACGGCACAGGAAATGCTTATGAAGAAGAAGCCAACAAGCAGTCATGACATGAAATGAAAGGCCATCTTTTTGACGTCCACATGCTTGTATATAGGTTTTATCTCTGGCTGAACCCCTTGGACAATAAGGCTTTTTTTCCCCCCCTTCTCAGTACACTTTCTTTTCTGCCTTTCTATGTACTAAACTTGACTGTTCCTATCACAGATTTTGATCTTGATATGTAAAATTTTCTGGGTTACATTTTGGCCTCTTAACTAGCCCATTTGTAAAGAAGCATGTACAGGATCAGTGTGGAAGAGAGAAGGGGAAAGCTGAATCATAATGAACAGTCTGGTAAACTTACCTATATTGTTTTTCCAGTTTTTTGTCTCTTTCCCCTCCCTTCTTTAATTAATTGGCTCTGATTGTAATTAACTTCCCCCTTCATGTCTGTTCCTTCCACTATGCAGGCGTTTTAGCTATTCAAGATTGTGGACCATCAGATTTGCACTTTAGAGAGAGACTGACTCAGATCCTCTGTTTTATTTGAAGTTTGTTTTGGTTTTTTCTTTTGCCCTCAGCTAGAAAACAATCATCTGCCAAGTTCAGCAGCTTCAAGCTGTATTTCCTTGGCATCTCAACCCACAAATAACGTGACTTATTTGCTGCATAATCTCTGTTTGTTCAAGCAAAACAAACTACTGAAATCATAGTAACTGCTCTTATTTTACTATTGTTCGGTCATCTTCAAACACATCCTGCACGTGTCAACTGCTGTTTGGCCTGCTGCTTTAAAACCGCTCTGTGATGGGGGAAAGAGGCTTGAAAAAACAGCTTTACACCCTTCAGGAAAAGAACAGCTATGACTTTAGCCTTTTTGCCATTAAGCTGAGAGTTGAAGGATATTGGAAAAGTAGGAGTCTTGTAATGGCACACTTCCCTTGATTAACCTCCTAGCTTTTATTCGAGTAATGTGCACCTCAGATATTTTTTATGAAGTCATATTTATTATGTACTTGATTTCATGATTTTTGTAAGTCAGTTTAGTTGAAGATAAAACCCAAAGATCTGAAAAAATACTATTTAATTGAAATATTGAATTAGAAGGACAATTAAATCATGCTTTTTTGTAGTTGTTACAAAGACAGATGTTACAGATATTTGTTGTAAAACAACAAAATATGAATAACTTACAGCTAATAAAGTTACCTGAGGAGTGTAATGCTAGCTTATTTTTGAGTATATCTTACAATATATTTTAGATATATTGTTTTAAAGGACCCTGGAGTATGTTCTCAACTCTGCATAGCATGTATACAGAGCAGTTGTGCAGGAAGGAGTTTTGGTATTGAATAGCTAAATACTAGCCTGAAATGATGGAATGTGTGACATTGTGTGTCTGCGTGTACGCACGTGTGTGTGACACAGAAATCAATGGTAGAAAAATCTCCAAATGTTCACCAAATATTCTGTTTTATCTTGTACTTAAAAGCAAAAGATCAAACACCTTTTTCTCATTGAATTATGATGATGTAACTGGGCAGTCCTTTTTAAACAAGTAATTTGCATAACAGAGGGTATTTGTTTTTAAAGCTTTTGTAAATAAAGGCCTAAGAAATGTTTTCTTACATAACAACAGACTGGTGGTTTTGTTGCACAATTTTTCCTGGAATGTGGATATTTAGACTGTTCAATTCTGTATTCTGTTTTGTTTAGGCATCATAGTTCTCTTCCGCATGCTTATAATTGAGCAAAATTCACGCACATTGAGCGAAATTCTGTTTATAGGTTTCTAGTAATTTCATTTTTATTGTCCTGAATTGAAAGAGTGGTGATCACAATTTACTTCTGAGGCATCCTAATCCCATTATTAATTTTATACCATTATGCATTAGATGATGATGACTTGTCAGTTGTCTTTGGCTTTACTAAGATAGTGATAGTGAAAGCAGAATGAATTCTTACTGTGGCATACAGGGAAAATTTGCATACACGTGGAATTAAGAACCCTGAAGTTTGATGCATTCACTTTAAAGTAGTAGCTTTGCCTAAAGCATACCAGTACAGCTATCTGGTTAACTTTTGAATGGGATGACTCTTTGAAGGACTTTAGTGGGTTTTTGTTTTGAAGTAACTTTTTAATCGAAGATCAAAGGAAGTTTTTAGAGCCTTCTAAATATGTGCCTAGAGTAAAAGTTCTAGTGCCAATGGGGATGTGCTTTTGAAGTGACTACTGCGTGTCCCACATGCTCTGCTGTGCTTTTCTTTGCTTCCTGTCCTAGAATTACAGAATGGGTTGGGTTGGAAGGGACCTTAAAGATCATATAGTTCCAATCCACCTACCATGGGCAGGAACACTTTACACTAGACCAAGCTGCTCAAAAGTCCTGTTCAGCTTGGCCTTCAACACTTCCAGGGATGGGATATCCACAGCTCTGTCGTGGACAACCTGTTCCAGTGCCTCACCACCCTCACAGTAAAGAATTTCTTCCTACTAATCTATCTAAATCTGCCCTCTTTCAGTTTAAAGCCATTACCCCTTGTCCTGTCACTACATGTTGTGTAAAAAGCACCTCTCTTGTAGGCCCCCTTTAGGTACTGAAAGGCTGCTGTTAGGTCTCCCTGGAGCCTGCTCTTCTCCAGGCTGAACAACTCCAACTCTGTCAACCTGTCTGCATAGGAGAGGTGCTCCAGCCCTCTAAACATCTTTGCAGCTTACTCCAGCAGTCCACGTCTCTCTTATGTTGCAGGCTCCAAGCTGGACTCAGTACTCCAGGTGGGGTCTCATAAGAGCAGTGCAGAGGGGCAGAATCTCCTCCCTTGACCTGCTGGCTACACTTTTCGATGCAGCCCAGGACATGGTTGGCTTTCTGGGCTGCAAGTGCACATTGCCAGGTCATGTCAAGTTTCTTGTTCACCAAGAACCACAAGTCCTCCTCGGGGAAGCTCTCAATCTGCACAGCTTGTACTTTTGCTTGGAATTGCCCCAACCCATGTGCAGGACCTTGCACTTGGCTTGTTGAACTTCATGAGGTTCACACAGGCCCATCTCTCAAGCCTGACATTTTTGTCCAGTTTGTTGACTTCACCACAGAGCTTGGTGTCATTGGCAAACTTGCTGTGTGTGCACTCAGCACTTGGAGGAAGTTTGCCATGTCATGAACCTGTCACAGCTCAGACTCCTTTTGGAAGAAGCTTAATCCAAAGATGCACAATAGGTGTGTGTCTCATGTCCCAGCTGCTAATAGGCATGCAGTCTGCAGGAGCAGGCGGAGTTTGCTTAAGCCCTAGCCTAAAATTCTCACTGGGTATTTGACTTCAAGCAATTCTACTCTATTATAGTTTTCTTCCTGTAATAAAAGCTTTTCTCAAAAGCCACATATCAGTATGGAACTAAGATTATGCTTTATTCTGTGAGAGAACTCTTGTTCTGATCACTCGATCTGTCAAGAGTTGATTACAGCTGGGGAGACATCTGTGCGTCATTCATTTCTTTGGCAAAATTAGATTTAGTTTCCATTAAGGAGTGACTTAAATTGTGAATTGTAGAGATTATGAAAAAAGTAATTTCTTCTATTACTTGTAAACTGCAGAGCCTGAAATTTGAATCTGTTTCCAAAGTGGACAGCTTTAATTGCTTTTCCAAAAATGAATGTGCAGGCAGAGTTCCAGCTGTCTAGACATGCACCTTTTTGTTCAGAGACAAGAATTCTCTTTCTAGGCCTCTGCTTTTCCCAGTTCATTTAAAATACATCATTGTTTGTCAGAAGAAATGAAGTATCAAAACCTGTTATATTTGATCTTTCTTTTTTTAATCCACTTGTATTTTTGGCTTCTGGAGTCAGATCAGTGTTCCAGGAACCTTATGTTCTCTGTCACTATTTTTTCAATATATATAATTTTTATTTTAAGCATTTAACCCCCTTGCTCATTGAAACTAGGCAAGGAGAATCTTTGAGGTGGAAAAAAATAGGTCTGGAACATATTCTGAGTACTTGAGGCTTTTTCCCATATGAATTCAGGGATGACCTATAATATCTGGCATCCAAGAAATTTTTCTTACCTTATCTGACTGGTTACCCTAAGCTCAAGAATGGTTCATTCCCTCATACAGGAAATCAAAGAAAAGCAGCAGGAAGCCTGCACTGATAAACAAGGAGCTTCTGATTCAATTCAAAACAGAGAAAGGTGGAAGCAGGACAGGTGACACTGTCTGACATGATTAAGGGGCTGGGTTAAGAAAGCTAAAGTCTCTCTTATGTTGAACATGGTGAGGGACAAGAAAAGATTCTACAGGGACCACAGGAGCAGAGAGATATCAGAGAAAATGTGAGACCACTGCTAAATGGGAGCAGGACACTTATTTACAAAGGACATGGAAAAGGCCAAGCTACTCAATGCCTTCTTTGCTTTGGTTTTTGCTCTTAGGAGTTGCCTTCAGGAATCCCAGGTCCCTGACATGCCTAGCAAAGTCTGAAATAAGGGAGACTTATCCTTGATGGAGGGAGGATCAGGCTAGGAATGTATAAAAAAATTGGATAGAAAGAAATTCAGGAGACCTGATAGGATGCACCCTCAAGTGCTGAGGGAGCTGACTGATGTCACTGCAAGGCCATTCTTGTTAACTTTGAAAGGTCATTATCATAAGGGTAACTCCCTGAGGAGTGAAAGAGATATCATTCCTACCTTCAAGAAGGGCAAGGAGGACACAGGGAATTGCAGATTGGTCAGCCTCACTTTGACCCCTGGGAAGGTGAAGAAACAGATAATCATAGAAACGATTTCCAAATATAGAAGGGATAAGAAGGCGATTGGAAGTAGTTAACCTGGATTTATAAAGGGGAAATAATTTCTGACCATCTTGCTGTATTTTACCCTCCTTTGGGCATATGTATTGGATTAGGTGATTACACAGATCACTTCCAATGCTTTTTCTTGTGTGATACTACAACACTCTTAATGTAGATGGTACTGGGTCCTTATGATGGAAATAGATGAGGCGTGAGTATGGGTGTTCTGTGCCCACAAGGTTATGGGTGCTTATTAGTCACCCAGTGGAGACCAAGTGGGTACTTTATGTTGTATAGCATGGACTGGAAGACATAACCCACCTGGCAGGTAGTATAATTTTATAGTAGTTTCATTTAATAGTTCCAAGTAAAATTTCCTAGCTTATAAGTATTAGTGCTTGAGAAATCTTGTATTTAATTGTGTTGGCTCAAAGTTCTTGAGTGGCAGTACTTGTTTAGCTCTATAAAACTCTTTTGTAGTCATTCAGAAAAACAGGTGAAGGGCTAACTAAGTCAGCTTGCGATGTGGGTCATAGTCCAGTGTTCTCTGACCAGGTTCCTCTAGATATTCTACATGAGGAAAGCTTAATGCTGTAGAACCAAACTTACTCAGTTGAAGATATTTTTTGCTATGTGGGATTTTGATTTAGAAAAGTAATGGAGCAACACACTGAAAGCACAACACAAGCACAATACAGCAATTGTATATACAGTTGAATCACAATACAAACATCATTCCCTTTACCAATCTCTATAAGCTTGCTCACCACTGCAGTGCTGGGTGATCCCAGCTGCCAGAAGGACCATATGGATTGAAGCCAGCTCAGGCCTATTGCTCTCCTCAAAGTTGCTTTTGCTGGTTGTTCAGGTTTTATACTCTATGTCATGCTGAGCCATGTTCACACATCCCCATGTTTGTGTGGCTGACTCGGGAATATCCTACTTTCTATTAATTATTTTAGGGAAGATCTATTTGCAACCAACTGACACCTTCAACTGATACAGCTGTTTGTTTACAGCAAAGGCCATCTATGGTCACCTTGGTGTGAGATCAGTTCAGCTTCTTTGGTGACAGCTGTTGTCACTTCCTACATTCTTTTCTGAGCTTCACACACACGTCTGTCTACTCTGAGCCTTCTTCCACTGAAGGTGTTCACTGATCACTCACAGAACAAAAGTGTGGCTTTGTAAGGCCAGATGTTGCTTTTTTTTTTTTTAATGTACTGCATGTTAATGAACATGCCATTCAAAGAAAGAGAAAACCCAACAAACTTACGCTGCTGTGTCTTTACTTTGGCTTCCCAGTGGTTTATCTTTTGCTGACGTGTTTTGGTTTTTTTTTCCCCCATTTTCTCAAGTGTCATTTTTACTTGAGAACGTGTGTTTCTGTGACCTCTGATTTAAACTCCCAATTGGTTTTTCAACCTTGAATAACTCACCTAAACTACAGTGCACTGGAAGGAAGAAAACACTTCTGGTACTAAATCAGTTTTTAGAACTTCCTTGGAAATTTAATATTCACATGATGTCGATGGATTTAGGGTGGTGTGGGTTCATTGCAGTTTATTAACTTGTAAGATAATTATTCTAAGAAGTAAATTTTTAAATAAAACAGACTTCTCAAGATACTGATTTAACAACACCAACTCAGTGATGGCAAAGAAAGCTAAAAGCCTCCAGTAGAATTGTGGATATTTCTCTGACTACCACAAATTGTTGAGTTTGAACAGAATCTCCCAAATAATAAACCCTGATTGTTATGCAGAGTAAAACAAATCAGTTATTTCTGTGTACTTTTCTATTCATACCATGAAGTTATTTTTCTGGTATATCTGATCTTTACTGTACTGTGGCTGGTTAACAGATTATTTTGGTATTTATTTCCCTCTTCCGTGATTGGGTTACACAGGTAGTGAAACGAGGATGATTCTCCTGCATTATTTTAACAGTCTTGAGTTGGGAATGAAATGTGTCCATTGATGCAGAGGCTGGTGTGGTCCTTCTTCTGCCAGCACAGATGAGATGTTATTTTCTGCCTCTGCTGAAGTGGGAGAGTTGTCTTGCCCAAGTGTGCTCTTTCTGTGCTCATAAGACACTTGCCTCAATTCACTCCATTGGATAATGTGAGGGAGAGAGGGGAGTGGAAGCCTTCCCTTCTCCATGCACCAGGCAGAAGTTGGCAACAGATGAATTTTTTGAGCTGCATTACAGAGAACATGCTTTATGTTTTGTAGAACAGCAAATCAGAGCTGGGTTACATTTGGCAATATCCTTTCTTTACCTTTCATAATAGCTGAGCTTGGCAAGCTCTGTTTTCCTTCATTCTTGTCTGTCTGCATGGAGTGTAGCTGTAGTATCTATGACAGTGTTTTATACGAAGATTGATTGCTAGTGCGCTTATACCAATCGCTAAGCTATTTTTTTCTATTGCATCTGTTTGAGCTACTGGCCAGTCATATCTCTGGTATGAAAGAGAAAATAACTGGAAATAAGTTTTTGTTGTTCAGACAAACAGTTTGTGTGTTGTGTATTTTTTCTTTATAACCAGAGCCCCTTAAGTGAACTGAAAATCATCCTGTTTTCAGGGAAAAGAAAAAAAAAAGGAAAGTGACTTCATAAAGTGATGACTGTCAGTAAGTGTTGGGTCTGTTCCAGTTATGCCAATCAGTTAAACTGTGAGCACGCAGGAGGTGGGAAAGGGGAGATGGCTCATGGCACACTCTTCCAACTGCTGCACTCAAACTGTTGGGACCATCTGCTTGAGATTAGAGTGATCTAGAATGAAGCATGTAATCAGTCTCCCCCCCGCCCCAGTACTGGATTTCAGGATGACCAAGTTACTATATTTCAGTGATGCGTGCCAACTTGGAGAAATGAAGGAATTATCTATCTAGAATAAACTTGGGGAGGGAGAGGAATAAAGAGACTGTAAATATTTTTATATTTCAAATTAAAGACTTTCAATCTGGACTTCTGTGGAAGGAAAGAAGAGAGAGAGCAGAATGATAAAAAAATTAGAAAGGGAACAACTGAAAAATTGCAGATGGGAAATGGCAGGGCGTTCCTTAGATGCCACTTGCTCAAAATTTCGCCCCAGAAGGCTGCTGCTTTTCCCATACTATTACCAGGTCAATGATGAGCAAGTGATAGCTCTAAGTGAAGTAGCAATAGAGACACCCCACCACCCATACAGCATAGCAGCACATTCTTTTATTTATTTTTGGGTTTGTTTGCATATGGTTCAATACCAGTATTTATGGAAGGGTTTTAAAAATGGGATGAGCTTAAACCATATACTGCAGGTTATGTCTGAACTGGAAGAGGTGAAAACTGCTTACATAACTGCTCCTGCATTTTCAGAGGCCCCTGAGCAAACAGTCTCCATCCTCTCAGCACTGGAGGTGGAGCCAACGCTTTCCTAGGGAAGACTTAGCAAAGAGTGGAAAGTTGGGCAGGTCAGAAGAATCTGGCATGGGAGAGACTGGAGAGCCCTCAGGAAGCAAAGCTGCTGTGGGTAGCAATCCTGGTAACATTACTCCCTTTCTTGCACCACCTCACTTCTATAAAGTTAGGTGGGTTTAAGAACCCCCTCTTCTTTTGAGACAAAATTCTACCTTTTTGACCTTTAACAATATCCAAATGAGTGCAGCTGTCTGCTCTGCCAGCATGAAGACATTGAGTGTTTCACCCACGGAAGACCATAAAGGAATTGGTTCCTTCTCAACCTCTTTCAGTGTTGGTGCTTTCTGAGCAGATTTCACAATTAAACTGGGGAAATGAAACTTACCTATGAAGTCCAAGATTGCGGGTGAAAGGGTGCCGAGGGACATTACTGCAACTATGTTGTTAATGAAGCCATAGCAGAGATGTGTTCTGCTGTTCAGGTACACCATAAGTAAAACTGAAGGAAGCGTGTCAATGACTCCTACGTACATGATGTGCTGAACAGGAAGCATTTATTTATGTGAGCAATACATTAACAAGTAGCAAAGTTATACACTAAATTTATGTAGAAATATATTTCCCCCACCTCCAGGACACCAGTCAACTGAATCAGGGCAAGACCTCCCGAAATAATGTGATTCTGTGTTTCATTCATTTACCTTTAGTTTGCTAATGAACTTTCAGTCTGCAATGTAAACTGGACAATGTTTTTTCTCTCAAGTTGAAGAATTCAATTGCATAGCACCAGCTGTGTCTAATATTTCAATGAGAGGAGCTCACCAACATTGTGTTCCATTTTCTTAATAAAAATTACTCTCTGTGAAGACTTTGAGCACTCCATCACCAGTCCATCAACTGACACAGAGTATGGTGTGGACCACTTCTGGTGCAGACATGTTTTGGATTTGTTCTAACCTACAAATTAAAGAAGCTTCTTATGCATGTAGGGAGCTATGATTTATACGACTGTTTACATATATACAAAATAAATTTAACTCTTGTCATTAGGGATTCAGGCCCATCTGAGGACTCTAGAACTTGTCCAATTTCCACTAAAGCTTGAAATGCAGTCCTACTGCTAGACAAATCACAGATATCAGGGATATTATTCTCTTTTTAGCAAAAAAGTAGACTAGTAACTGTATAGTAGGTAAAAAGCAGTCCTTAAAAAAAATACAGAAATTACACAAAAGGCTGTAGTAAAGTGCCTAGCAAGAATGTAAAGGACAGGAGAATCAGTGTAAGCAGATGAACAACATTGCATCCTTGCTCCCCTGACCTCTTCACAAATTCTCCTGTGTGCATTTTAACACTGACAATGCTCAGTATGTCATAAAGAGCATTTTCACTTTGTTACAGAAAGTATTAGAGAGCTTAAAGCCAAGAACATAGTCATATCATCAGAAATTATACTTTGGAGCATGATTAGCTCACTTTTGTCCGTATCTACACAGACAGGAACCCTCAAAAGCCAGCTGACAGTGCTCTTCATAGAGACAACTCATACCCATCCAGAGAGCAGATGTGGCAACAGCCCTCTGGCTCAGATCTGCTCCATGTTTACCTCTGAGCTATCATCCTTTCCTCTTTCCACTTCTCCTCCCTTCATCAACATCTGTTTCCCATGCCTCCATCAGTTTTCTGCTATGGGGACAGCCTCTGGCTGCATCAAAGCTGCAGATTACTTAGGGCTATTGTGCTTTCCAAGTGTGACTTCTGAGACACAGAGAAGCCAGGCATTTCTTGATCCCTTATCCCTGGCCTTTCTCTACACTGATCCCCAGCCTTAATGAGAGCTCTCAGAGCCCTGGAAATAGAGAGACTGACATCTGTATTAGAGAGATCCATTTCCTTGATATGTTTTGCTGGGGAAGAAATCCTTTGTCTTTACATAAAAATATGGAGCAAGTTACACTGAAGCTGAATTTCAACTTTTTACTCAGTATTTTTTAATGCATGCTCCATGACAAACCACCCTGTGACTAACTGCGTAAAAAACAAGACTCTACAGATATAGAGAACCTGAAGTGTTAAAAAATATATTTTCCCTCTTCCCCCTTATCCCTTAACAAGTTCACCTTTAAACAAACATAAATACGAGGTAAGCTGACAGAACAATACTGAATAAATAGCTGCAAAAAATCTTTTGGTTGCTAGACCTCTGCAGGCATCATGTAAACTGTATGCTACCTTCATGCTAGTTCAGAAAAAGTGTTCTACATCAAGGGATCCACAGTCTGGCACTTCTGGCAAGAAACAGATGTTTTCAGGCTGGTAAAATTTTGAGATTAAAAAAAAAAAGTAAAATAAATACATTTTTCCTCAATAGAAACAAAAAGCCACATTTGTGCTCCACCAGCTATCACTTCAGTTGTAAACCCAAGAAAGAAAAATTTTAAGTTACCTGCCTGTAGAAGAGTTAATGATAGTATTCTTTGCTTTCAGAATTATGTCACTTAGTCCTGCTGCCAGTTTTCTAAACAAACAACTGGCATCTTTACACTGTGAACCAACCTGCTAAGAGACTCAGGTTTGACAACAGAAGCACTTTTCTGTTTCAACTGAGCTGAGCTTAGTCTGAGAGGTTTTCACTTTTTTTTGAATAGTCCTTTTATCTAGCCACCTAGAAAGCATAACTAAATTTCTCCTAAAGTTGTTTTCAGAATAACAATTTGCATTTAAATGTAAACACTGATACTATAAATGTAGTGTATACAAAAGGCACAAGACAGTTAGATTTGTGTTGCTGAAACTTCCTTGATTTTGAAAACTGATAATGTGTCTTTTATTACCTGGCCAGTAACCTCTGATGCTAAGAAAGCTGCTAGCTCCTAACTTTATTGAAGGGGATTTCCTACTTGCAGCAGCTTGGCTTTTTGGTATTGCAATCAAAAGTCTGTTGTCCTGTAAATGCAAATATCAGAAGTCATTGTGATAAGTCTCCTTGATTGTACATGATATTCATTAAATTATACAGTAAGAAAGGCAGTGTCTTGAAGAACAAGAAAAAAGAAATCTGACACAAATATTGATAATAAGAAACTAGGAGCTTGAAAGACAGAGGCCCTCAGGAACACAGGTTGGTATAAAGCCTTTTGGATTAAAGTTCAGTGCCAACATTCACTTCCCAAAGCAGTTAAGAGCTCCAAATGGGACAATAAAATTCCCATTTCATAGCACTATCCTGTGCAGCTCCCATCAAAATCCCCAGCTGGCCAGTTTCATTTATGTATTACCCATCTGAATACAGGCTTTTTATCACAGCATTGAGCAGTGACCCACTGTAGCATTCAATTAACAAAGAATTTTTTTCCCCTCTGTAACTTTTCAAACTATTGGTAGTGCAGATCTGAGGGGAAACGGAGCTTTTGCAACAATGGTTTCCAAAAAAATGTTCCAAAAATAGACATTTCACTTGGGTCTTCTTATCTTCAAAAACTGCTTATCAAACACTCAAAAGAAAATACAGTCCACCAAGCCACTAAATTATTCATAATCAACACTGGATGTTCTCCCAATTCATAAGGGATTCATAAGGGCAGTAGTGCAAAATTTTGATTTTAAAGTCAACTACTTACAACAATTTGAATTAAAAGGTGAAACCAAGGCAAGAACATGGACTGATGTGTAACAAGGTCACATTTTTCTTGTGCTGAATATCAAAGTAAAACCAGCCATTTGTAAACTCAGCCTCCTATTTTTTTCATTTCCTAATATTCAATCATCCTTCACCATTCAAACACAGTAATTTTAAACTGAAAAATTCTTTGTCTGGTTCAGAAGTAGTATGTCTAGTTTTGTATTTCAAGCAGTGACATGGAGACAGTTAATCATCTGTTGGTTTGTTTTCTGAGCACATCCATACAGGAGCAGACAGGAATAGCTGACCAACAGGGCTGAATTTGGAAGAATCCATCTTCCTTCCAATGACAGCTTGTTCTTAAATTGGAACAGAACATTAATTACAAAATACATTATTACAATCAAAGAACACTTAAAAATTAAGTTATTGCTACAGGTATCATCAACTTGAAGGGGAAAGTGACCAACAGAAGCATGAAAATTATGAAAGAGGAGCACCATAAGACTGTTCACAGTTGTGTTACTCATGTTATGCTATTAATCTACTTCAGGATGACAGTGATTAAGTACTGACTACACAGCAAGCAGGCCACAAGTTTATAAAATGAAGTGAGCTATTTTTACAGTATTTCCAGGTACCAGCATCATTAAAAAACAATTCTCTATTACATTACTGTAAGCCACATCTGGCATTCTCAGTAATTATTCCTCTAATGAACTATAAAGCATTATAGGATACAGGTTATTGAACAGATCCTTAGTTGGGACAGAAATTCTAACTCTAACACGCTGGCAGGGGCTGTGGGCTGTATTTTTCATGTCAAAGATGAAATTACTTGGTTTTGTTGTGGTGACTTCAGCAGCTCTATTACTCTATTCACTCCCTAGGAAAAAATATAACTCAAATACTGACAATAAAGCAAAGAAGTTAAATGCAAAGTAGTTAAAAAAAGTTGTTATATAAGGGCTCTTATTCCAGCAACTGTATATACATATACATTTATATATATAAATTGGCTTTTTTATTACTTCTCCGTTAAAGTCTTTTAAGTGCCACATAGAACCAAACCAGTGCTTATGCTCATGCCAAAGAATTAGCAGTCCTTAAGATACTACCCTTCTGAAATGTGCATGAGTCCATCTGAGGCAAAATTAACTTCCAGGAGCCCCTTTATGTGGTTTTACACTTACTCTTTGGAACATAACCTCCTCCAAAAGTGGTATCTCTTTAAAAAGCCTCATTTCATAATGGATGCTCACAAAAAGAAAAAAACAAAAAAACTCCAAACAAACAAACAAAGCCCACAAACCCCAGGAGTGAGTTAATCAGACTGCAAACATATTTCTAATGGTTACTTTCTCAGACTGGATGAAAAGAAAAAAAAACAATTAAAAAAGAGATGAGTTGTTTATCAAGCTGAACAGCAGAGAAAAAACCCACTATTAACATCTCTAGAACAGTCACAGACCATGTCTGATATTCAGAATAATCTGAATGACTAAGTTCCAATAAAATGTACAACTCTTCAAAGAAAGATTAAAGTTTAAAAGCTATAACTTAAGTAAATAAAGTGTTAGGACTTTAGAAAGTAGAAATCCAACCCAATAAAACTAGTTGCAATTAATGGTATTTCTGTAACATAATCCAAAAATCTGTTTCTTTAAAGTCTGTCTCCAATGTTTTAGTCTTGATCAGTGATGACATGTAAGACATCAAACTAACTGAAGTTGAGTAATTTATTCTTTCCCAGTAGCTGCTCTTTTGTTAAAAAAAAGATGGATTAAACAGGGCAGAAATACAGCATTTTCCATTTTGAACAAAGGCTTAGAAATGAGTTTTTTATATTCTATTCAAATAACATACACAGAGCCGTCAAAATTGCAGACAGCGTCTTAAATTTCCTTCGCTCATCTCTTTAACTCTGCTCATCTGACACCCACATTTTCAACACTTCTAAAACTTCACATCATCATCAAGTTTGCAGATGTACCTATATCTGGAACTGTGTCTTCATCACTGAACACAAAAACAGAATGTAAGGGTCAAGAATTTTTTTAGTTTCTCTTATGAATCAAACTGAACTTTTTGGTACAAGCTATGGGCCGATCTATTGGTATCTGCACACCTACCATTTTTATAATCTGCTTTGACAGTGCAATACCATTTCTGATGCATCTAGTAACAATCACTGCAGTTCCCTGATGGCTTTCTATGCCTTCCACTTCCTCCATGAGGGACCATGACAGCATGAGTCACGTCACACACAAACGAAGCATATCCACTCAAGACACTTTTTCAGGACGACTGGAAAGGTACTTCCAACAGTAGAGACAGAATTGACCTTGCTGTCATACCAACTATTGCTCCGTACCAATTATTTGGTATACAGAAAGTCTTAGGGTTGGGGTCAAATTTTTTATACAGTTTTAAATACAAAATAGTTTAATTCCATAAGCTTCAGTGGACTTAGCAATATTCAAATACTAAACTGAATATGATGATCGATTGTGTTCATTCCCCAAAACCCAATTATTAAGGTCTCCTTATGTACCAAACAGAATCTACTAGCTGCTTCTCAAACCTGCTTTCTGGGAAGTCTACATTACAAGATATCACTGCAAGAAATCAAAAAAATCTCAGTTGTTTCTGACAATGGGTGATTAGATGTTCAGGAAGTCATACAAACACTTTTTGTCTTCAGTAGGCAGCACTTTTTTACTATCAGAAAGGATCCAGCTCAGTGCCTGACACAGAACAAGACATGAATAGCTTATATTTAAGATTAAATCCTTTTTCCTTCATCATCTGATAGACCTTTACCTGCTTTACCATACCAAGCTGTGATCTTGGCATTCTGTGTTAAGAACTAACTTAATTTTCAAACTCAGCTTTACAAATATGGGCTGAACAGTTTGAATAGTCATAATTTTACTGTCTTTCTAAAGAAAGGGAATAATAATATATTGGAACATTACCTAAAACTAATGGGTATAAAGATTGAACTATTTTGCAAACATGATACATCAAGAAATAGGAGGTTTAGTTTAAAACTATGAATTCATGTGCTACTACTCATGGTAAAAAAATTAATTGAAGAAAAGAAAACATATAGGAATTGTTTTAGTAATTTTCTTTTGTGCGTTCCTCAAGTGATAAGGAATCATGGAATAACATATTAAGTACAGAGAATATTAACATACCTTTTTCTTACATAGTCAGATGTTTCTTTTAAGAGAAATTAGGTTTCATTTTCCATGGTTAATGCAGGATTGTTCATACCTTTAAAGACAAAGAATGGTACTTCCACAAGAAAAGGTCTCATGTCTACTTCAGCAAATAATACAACTTTTAATTAACAATCATTTTAATGCCATTACACTATTACTAAGTCTATTCCTGTCCTGTGTCTATCACACAGCTTTTCACTAGTTGCAACTAGGTGTTATCATACTCTTTTATAAGCAATATCTTGTCAAAAGTACTATCAGGCCTAGCTTAAAAGATAATTAGCACCTACTGGTGTCAGTGTCCTCAGTACCTCAGTCAGGTTTAACTAGGAAGGGCACAGCAGCTTTGACACATGGAACTTCCTACAAGCATGCATTTAGAAGAAGCTTCATGAATTTTGGTTCATGAATACAAATCAAGTGACCTTCCAAAACTAGTTTATACAACACGAATCATTGCGGCAAAAATCCATTCCTTACCAATTTTGCCCTTTTCAGCCTTTACACTAGTTTCTGACCAAGAAGGTGTATCCGTAAGTAGGTGGCTCTGGGAATCACGCAGTGGCTTTGCAGGAAACAGATGGTTCTCACTGTAGTGCCAATAAAAAGAACATTAGTAAACTGCAGTAATTTTTCATTATCTTACCACACATTACAAACACTTTGTCATACGCAGTACCTTTCTTACCTTACCTTGCTGCTTTTCTGATGAATCACTACTCTTTTATCATTACATATATTACAGCGCAGTTGTCACAGATGCAAGTGCAATCTAAAAAGCAACTCCCTAGCACAGAACAGGGAAACATTCTGATTTTTGACAGCTATTCTATATTAATACATGTATGTACTTCAGCTCCAAAGGCACTTTTACCTATAATCTTTCCCACTACAACAAGCTAGACATGATAAATAGTGGAGAGAACATCTCCAAAATCTCTTGCCTACCATAAGCTATGGAATGCTGGGGTAAGATAAAACGTCAGTAAGCAACTAGCTGAAATATAATATATTTCTATTATGAATAAAAGATTGTCAATATGATTCCATTATCATTTCTTAGCCACGTATTCAAATTTACTATACTTATCCCACTTTTCATTACATAAATGTTGCAAAAAAGATATGAAATACTAAGCTATTATATTTATTTAAAGGAGCATCTGCATACTTTTCACACTTTAAAGATGTCATGTTCATTAAATTTAAGAATTAATAAAATATGTTCTATTATCAGCAGAAACAACACTTAATATTTAGCTTCCTGTGCTTTAGCACAAGTGCCATAAGAGATTCCTTCCTGTGAAGCAGCTTTCACCAGACACGACAAAGCAGGCCTCCCCCAAAAGCTGTGCAAGGTAATGGATTTGTATCACAGGCAGACCAACTAACCAGCTCATACGTACGCAGAACAGAATGCTGCTGATACTGAATGTCAGGGAGGGGTGGAAAACTCAGGTCCTGGGATGCCACTGAACCAAGACAAAGTACATTGGGGGAAAAAACCCCACCCCACCTCACTTCCATAATGTAAAAATAAATCTGAGAATTAGCTGATTTGCTTAGCTGTTTAAAATCTGACTTGGATTTATTAACAGGGTATATAAAAGTGGTAAGCAAATGAAGAGTATCTTATACATGGTTCTGTTCATGTGTGCACAGGAAAAAAATCAACTATTTAGAATGAGTAACAAAAAGCAGATTACTTTTTGGATGTTGAATTAAGACCACCAGGTGTGGAAGCTTGCTCAGGATCCTGATTAACAAGGCAAGTTGGGAAGGAGCAACCATCCCCTAAACTGAAAAATTCAGAATTAGTGTCATACATACAAAAATCCAACAACTTTGAAGAACTTTTTTATTAAAGTATTACTGCATCTTATTTCAAAAACTAACCACCCCCAAATCCTCTGGATCCTGATTATTCAACAGTTTCAAGAAATGAAGCATTAAGAACAGCATACCTTGAAAACACAGGCAGCAACCAATATTTCTTCTCATCACCAAACACCTGCCTTAGGTTTTTGCTGAAGCCCAAGCTAAAGCCATTCTTGTCTGTTCTATGACGAAATATGGGAGCTCTGAATACCTCTTAAAAGAAAAAAGATTAATTAGATCTCTTCACAAGTTACAATGTTTACGTTTCACACCAGTATATAGGCAATTGCACCAATGATACCATCATCCAAGAGGAAAGGCTGTACTGCCCAAACGACTGAGAAAGCTGAAGTCAGTGCTGCACACTCGCTGTGCGTGCAGAGGAATTCCAGTGGCTCAGGAAGGGTGGAAGTCTCCTTCACTCTCCTCCCTAATCAAGGCAAGGGAGAGTGAGGAACTCACTTTTTAAGAAGGCATGATATGTTTATATGAAGATTTCAGCATGTGACTGTACCACAGAGAGTGTTCAAGAAAGAAAAACCTAAACAAAGGGTTTAAGACAGAAAGAGCAATGGAAAGGCAGAAAAGCTTAACCTACTTTAGTAGTAAGACTAGCCTTTCACATGAAAATATTGTGTGTTTTTACAGCTGCATAAAGAAAAGACTTTGCTCATAGACCAAGATTATTTCCCATGGACATGCAACCTAAATTTCTGGAGAAGAGAGCTAAATATAGCTTTAAGTGTTGCAAAGTGCCTGAAGCACAAAGTTCATTCACTTTCCACTAAGTAACTGATAGCCATTTAATTCCTTTAATTGGCTATATATAGTAGGCAAACTACATACTGATGTCCTGACAGTACAGCTCCCAGAAACCATGTCAGAATCATGCTGAGATTGTCCTTCTGCAGTAAAACCTTAGCTATGAACTGCTGGAAATGACCCTCCACATGCAGTATGCATTAGTTACCATGGGTTTTAAAGAAGGGGGAAGGGAAAATGGGGGCACCCTTTCAGATGCCCATGTTAAGCCAGGAAAACACCTCCCAGGATGATTTAATCACACTCACACTTAAAGCTATCATGGCTTCATTACCAAATTATTGCATGTTGAATGTTTCACATATTGAGCAATTTCCCAAAGTAAAGTAGGAAGAAGAGACAAACAGATCCCTTTGAGTAGCCTAAGCATGCACAAACCATGTTATATTACCTGTATTGAATTCTGTTTGTTTTGAAAATGAAACGTTGAATTAAAAGTGTAATGTATAATGGTTACCTCTGAACAATTTTTTTTGCACTAAAATTGTAAGACCAGTTTATAAATAGAATATTTAATTACTGCCATTCATTTAAGCATCTTTAATAAAACTTTTCTCCTTATAACTAGACTGAACCATTTTTTTCCAATACTAATTTCTAAGTCAATGATTTGTCAGAATATTGGAGAAATCCACAAACCCTAGAGAAATCTTGACATAAACAAGCTTTCTTCCATTGATATAGATATCTATTCTCAAAGTTTTCCATTAGTCACCTACATATTAGTAAATCCAAAGAGAACTGGAAAAAACAGATCAATTCACTGGCTTACTCTAATTCAGCTTATATCAACAGAAAAGCACTTAAAGACTTAGAACTTTAATGGTTACATTGCAAATTGGCATTATTACAGTCCAGGATACAGCACAGAACAGGCACTCAAATCTTCTGCACCTTCTTTTATTTATTAAGATTTGTAATCAGAAACATATGCATTTAGGTGGAGGAAAATCCTGGTTTAAGGCTGATATTCAATGCAATTATATATACTGTTCTATAGTAGAGGAACAGGCCATCTTCTTTGAGGTTTTAAAAATTAATTCACAACACAGAGCCCTTTCTATGTATCTATAATTATGTGGTAGACAGGTCTCACAATTGTGAAACTGCCTTTAGGATCTCCATTGTTCACTTACTACTAAATATAGAAGCACTGCCTGTTCTTCTTTAACAGGTCATTCTCTGACAGAACTTTGGTTCTGCAGGGGATAAGGGTGGGCATGAAGTGCTGGAGCCACTGCCCTTACTGAGACACCATATCAGAGGACTCTGACCTTTGGGCTGAGAATGCCAAACAACAATCACATGTGCGAGCATGCAGTAGTGCATCTAACATTTATTAGAAAATCATCTCAATTTTATTTTCAGTTTTTTAGTTTATTCAGTTTCTGTTAACAAGCTGTGGGTAGAAAGCAGTGAGAGGAAGAGCATAAGTTTGCTAATAACTTAGCCCTTTGGGACAAGAGGGAAAGAGAATTTCCAGGGAGCAGCAGAAGTGGGGAGTCAGGACTGGACAGTGCCAGATCTTGGCAATTTTAACCAGGGTCCAAGGAACCTGTGTAGAATTGTCCACTTTTTCCATTACACCCGCACATAAAATATACATTTATTATTTATTTTTTGCTGTCAAACACAGAAGCATTAAATCTACTTACCTAATGTGGATTTATTCTTGCTGACAAGCCAACAGTGATACCCAAAAAGAGAAGACAAACTGACAGAAAACATAGCTGCAGCAAAGAATAAAAACATGATGTGGAACTTGGCTTGAGTATCAGGAAGGCCATTCTAAAAATAAAAAAAATGATGCCATTAGAACTGGGGAAATAGCTGTTTAATTTGATTATTAATAATCCTCTATTCAGCAAAATCAAATTCAGCACAGAGACAAATGTACCCCACAAGAATATGAATAAATGAATTACACACCTCCAGTGTACAGACAGCCATGCAACTAGGTTGGTGACAGCATTTAAGTTAAAAAAACAGGCCCTTTCTTGAGAAACTATAAATACTGAGAGCAAGAATCTGAAATTTGGATCTGAACTTTGAAGTGTTTTTTAGTGAAGAATAATTTGTCTTTACAAAAATTGTGTTGTTTGATTAGCCTTTTCAAAATACTTATAGCATAAATCAGCTTCAAAATAACTAAGAAATGAGTGAAATTTCATGACCTGTGATAAGACAAAAAAAATGAGGGCTGTAGTTATTAGATCTTTCGTACTTTTGTATGTGATATTAGGAGATACTAGATTACAATGTAATGCCTTGGAATCACAGAATGTCTTGGCTTGGAAGGGAAAAGTGCGAGCAAAACCTCAACTCTGGACATGAGGAGAGGAGACTTCAGGTTGCTCAGGAAATTAGTAAGTAAGGTACTCTGGGAAAATGTTTTTGCAGATGCTGGGGTACATCAGTGCTGGTCACTTTTTAAATACCACCTCCTAAGGGCACAGAAGCAGGCAATTCCCAAATGCTGGAAGTCAAGCAGACAAGGCAGAAGGCTGGCTTGGCTGAACAGGAATCCTCTCTCAGAGACGAGGCAAAAAAGGAAAGTGTCTCCCAATGGAAGCAACGTCAAGTAAAATGGGAAGAATTCAGAGATGCTGCTTGCCACTGCAGGGAGAAAATCTGTGTGGCCAAAGCTCAGCTGGAGTTGAAGCTGCCAGAAATTTGGGGGACAATAAAAAGAGATTTTTCAAATATATTAATGGCAATAGGCAGTATAGAAATATCATCAGCCTGTTATAGGATGGGGATGGTCACTTCACAAACAGGGACAAAGACAAGGCAGGGGTGTTTAATACTTTCTTTGCCTCTGTCTTCAATTCGGATGACAGACCAAGTGCCCTGAGCTGGAGGACCATGACTGTGAGAATGATCAACTCCCAGTTGACCCTGAAATTGTGCAGGATCTGCTGCTCCAGCTGGATCCCTACAAATATGTGGGGCCTGATGGGATTCATCCAGGAATTCTCAAAGAATTAGCTGATGTCATCACAAAACCTCTCTCGATTTTTTGAGCGGTCTTGGGAATCTGAAGAGGTTCCAGCTGACTGGAAGCTGGCGAACCTCATCCTGATTTTCAAGAAGGGCAAGAAGGAGGATCCTGGAAACTATAGGCCTCTCAGTCACGCTTCAGTGCCTGGTAAAGTAATGGAGAAGATTATTCTGGAAGGTATTGAAAAACACCTGAAAGACAACGCAGTCATTGGTCACAGCCAGCATGGCTTCATGAGGGGAAAGTCCTGTTTATCAAACCTTATTTCCTTCAATGATAAGGTAACCCACCTATTTGATAAAGGGAAGCCAGTTGATGTAATCTCTTTGGATTTTACTAAAGCTTTTGATACTGTATCTCACAGGATCCTTCTGGACAAAATGTCCAGCATACAGCTGGATAAACACATGATGTGGTGGGTGAGCAATTGGCTCACGGGTCAAGCACAGAGGGTAACAGTGAATAGGGTAACATCAGACTGGTGACCTGTCCCTAGCGGGATTCCACAGGGCTTCATCTTGGGCCCTGTGCTCTTCAACATCTTCATAAATGACTTGGATGCATGACTGGAAGGGATACTAAGGAAGTTTGCAGATGACACAAAACTGGGAGGAGCTGTTGACTCCTTTGAAGACAGGGAGGCCCTGCAGAGAGACCTTGACAAATTGGAGGACTGGGCAATCACCAACCATATGAAGTTCAACAAGGCGAAGTGCCAGATTCTGCATCTGGGATGGGGCAACCATGGATGTTTGTACAGACTGGGGAATGAGATGCTGGAAAGCAGTGCCACAGAAAAGGACCCGGGGGTCCCAGTCAATGGCAAGTTGAATACGAGTCATTGTGCCCTGGCAGCCAGGAGGGCCAACCGTGTCCTGGAGGCATCAGGCAAAGCATCACCAGCCAGTCGAGGGAGGGGATTGTCCCACTCTGCTCTGCACTGGTGTGGCCTCACCTTGAATACTGTGTGCAGTTTTGGGCGCCAAAATAGAAGAAAGATATTAAGCTCTTACAGAGTGTCCAAAGGAGGGCAACTATGATGGTGAAGGGCTTTGAGGAGAAGCCGTATGAGGAGCAGCTGAGGGCACTTGGTCTGTTCAGCCCGGAGAAGAGGAGACTGAGGGGAGACCTCATTGCAGTTTACAACTTTCTCGTGAGGGGAAGACGAGGAGCAGACGCTGATGTCTTCTCTGTGGTGAGCAGTTACAGGACACAATGGAATGGTCTGAAATTGTGTCAGGGGAGGTTTAGGTTGGATATTAGAAAAAGCGTCTTCACCCAGAGAGGGTGGCTAGGTACTGGAACAGGCTCCCCAGGAAGTTCACATCACCAAGTCTGATAGAGTTCAAAAAGTGTTTGGATGATACTCTCAGGCACATGGTGTGACTCCTGAGGATAGTCCTGTGCAGGGCTAAGGGTTGGACTCGATGATCCTTATAGGTCCCTTCAAACTCAGCGTATTCTATGATTCTGTGATCTAGTTCCAAGCCCCCTGCCATGGACAGGGACAGCTTCCACTAGAGCAGGTTGCTCCAAGCCCCATCCGACCTGGCCTTGAACACTTCCAGAAATGGGGCATCCACAATTTCTCTAGGCAAATTCACCATCCTCACAGTAAAGATTTTCTTCCTAATATCTAATCTTAATCTGCCCTCTTTCAGTTTAAAACCCTTACCACCGCTTGTCCTAACACTACATGTCCTTGTAAGAAAGTCCCTCTCCAGCTTTTTTGTAGACACCCTTAAAATCTTATACTTCCGGCACAGCACTAACTTCATACACTTCAAGACAGTATGTAGATTGGGGTACTTACTGTCCAAAACTTGATAAAGTACTGTAAATCTGTTGCAGCAATGAAAAGGCAATACACTAGCGAGTAAGCCAAGAAGAGAAGAAAAAATTTGTAATTGGAGAATCCTACACAGTTGTTCACCCTGATTAAAAAAAAAAGTAGAAGTAAAAATCGAATATCACGAAAGTTATTTTCTTTTGCTTTCATCCAATTTAAATTATTTGCTCTAAAAAAAGTTAATATCAGCATGTAAACCAAGTTTTGCATCCTATTTCTGCTGCCCCAAGCTACTGAAATGGATTAAGTTTCAATTCTCAAATTACTGTAGTAGTTCTAACCCAAAGCAAAATAACAACACCACCAGAAAAAGCCCAAAGAACTTTACCAGATAACACTGCTTTCAACAGCTTACTGAAATTAAATTTTCTCTTATGGCATGAAATCTGTTCCCAGCACATCTGATGTAAATGTGATTGCAGTTAGAGCTAATTTTTTAGTTTGCAGGTAAGTATCCATGTTATACCATTAGGCATACTGCATGTCAACTGGGACAGTAACAAGCCAAGAATTTGAATCTCGACTGAGTTTTGTGAAAATAAAAGCAGTCTCATTTAATCCACATCCTCCTTCATTCATTACACTACATATTAAAACTTCTTAGTATGATTCTCAAACTTAAGAGCATTCATAGGCAATTCCTAAAAGTATTTACATTTACATAAAAAAATGAGAGAAATACTAGTCTTAAATAGACAGAAAACATTTCATATCAGGAAATACACATTTCATGACAGGAAACAAAAGACATTAGAAACATGCAAATACACATCCAAATGTTAAAATAAATCTCATTTTATCATTTTTACTCATGGGATTTAAGTTCACCTGTCTCCCATTTGTGAAGATTTTATAAACAATAATGAGCAACTAGTGTACATTATGATGATGAGGTTACATTTAGTACCATGGCAGCTTCCCAACAGAGACAACATATTAAGTATTATGGATTTCAGAGCTCTATTAAACATGTAATGATATTATATCCACCAAATGAAAAAATATCGGAGTGCTGCCCACAGGCAGTCTATTGGCAAACCACTTCCTCTTTTATTTGGTTGCATTAAGAAGCTAATCGAAGTTATCTTAGCACTAACTTCGACAGAATTCTTCAAATGAGTTTAAAAAAATAATTCCATATACCTTAACTAACTGATACTGCTGTCAAAAAGATCAGCTAATTAAGAGAAGATTACACCCACAAGAGCACTTGTATATTGAAAAAAAAATCTCAAAAAAATATGTGGCAAGTCTCAACTTCAGCTTCTAGAAGTACAGGACACGTTATTGTAACTGTTCTCTTCTCTAGGGAGACAGCGATGCTAATGGTAGAATACATGCTAATGAGATAAAGGTAAAATCTTAAAACACTAAATAAATTTACACTGTACAGTACTGTTATTCATTCTCAGAGTGGATAGGGAGTTTGTTATAAGTTTTGTTTTGACAAAACATGCCACGTTGGGTAAACATTACATTGAGCATTATCATTTAAACATGCAGCACTAGCTATGCATCTGCATTAACTACAATTAAGGACTCAAAACACATTGTTCTAATAAAAAAAAAAGAAGATATATTTCTAAGCTCATCATGCAGTGAAGTGGTTTTTTTTCCATTAAATACATCAAAGTAGGCAATTCCATGATAAACTGCAACCAATTCAAACTCAAGGTTTCTCTGATAACCCTGTTTTCCTTTCACGATATTTATTTTAGGACCGTTTTTCCTTTGAGGCATTGTTTAGCGTGAGGAAAAAAAATATCAAGTGAAATTTTATTCCCCAAAGATGAAGTTTCTTGAATCAGATTTCTTTATCGCTGTTCTTTTGCACTATGGCATGCAGTACACACGTCAAATTGTATAAATTTTTATGCTCCCTTCAATTCTGGCAAAGCCCCAGACTGTGGAATTCTAACTGGAAGAGAACACTTTATCAGAAGATTGAAGAGAAAGTAAATACCAGGGTTTTGTAATTGTACTGCTTGAGCACGTAGTATCAGATCTTAAAACCCAAGGTTAGATTTGAAGTCTAACATTTCTGAGAAAGATTAAAACTGATAAATATACTGACAACTGGCTAAATAATGGTATGTTATTGCAGTGAAACGTTAACACAGAAGAACAGTACAGAGTAACAATTTGTATTACAGCTAACATTTTAAACACTTCATTTTGAAGTACAAAAAGAAAATACATAATTCCTGTCTCAAGAGTTAGTTTACTGAAAATGCCAGGCAAAGAAATAACTTACAATGCACTAAAGGTGATCCAACTCAGTTAACAAGAAGCATCACAGAATTCAGGAGATGCTAACTTCTATTTGGATTACTCAGGAGATAAAGGAGAAATGTTTCAAATTATTCCTAAGGTGTTCCTAATGGACCTTGTTAACATTAGTGTTATATACAAACGATATTTTTGGTGACGCCTCAAGCCATTGCATTCCCGCCTGCAGCTCCATCTGTCTATAGCGAGTAGCAGCAGCACTAGAAATCACTAATGCATCACTTAAAACTGGTGGAGTAGTTAGTGGGCAGTTAGCATTAAATATTTCCATTTATCACAGCACTTCCATTAGCACAGGAATGACAGCCAAAATAAAGCCTCCCTGCCTGAGAGCAGAAGACAGGTGACTTGGGGCTAGGACATGACTACCCCTTATTAACTCTGCCTTCCAAATGCTTCATCTTACTCCCTAGGTAATTCTTACCTGTCTTTTCTCCAGAAATTCTTCTCATAGCAGAATATTAAGTTAGAGGTAACTCTCATTACTGTTTCTCTGCTCTCCCTAAGCATCAAATGAGTTCCTTCCCCCTTCCTTCCCACACAACTTGCTCCCACCAAAAAATCCCAATATGAAAAGCAAAGCAGGACCTAATGATGTTCAGAGAGACTAAAATCCATCCATTATACTGATTTACACCCTTACTTTTGTTGGCGAGATAGCCATATATCTCCCAAAGAACCTTTGAACATGGGTCTTTACACGCAACTATAAAGCTTGATCAGCACTGGTGCAGTATTTCAAAACTTTTTTGTCTCTTCCACGTAGTTCTTTTTTTCTGGGTGAGCCAGGAACTGTGAACATCCACTCAAATTAGAAAAAATAACACAAGACAATACTTCTTTTTCTATGCTTTTCTGTTACTTGGAATACAAAAGTAACAATTCTCCATCAAGAACACATCTTTCAATTAT
Organism: Neopelma chrysocephalum; assembly: GCF_003984885.1. Taxonomy (NCBI): domain Eukaryota; kingdom Metazoa; phylum Chordata; class Aves; order Passeriformes; family Pipridae; genus Neopelma; species Neopelma chrysocephalum. The sequence continues at coordinate 5,551,373 of NW_020897700.1, read as the reverse complement.
CTTCCCCATTTGTATTTTTATTTTTTGCACCCACTGCTTATTAGATTAAAAACAATGAGAAATGTAAATACTCTCTCAAACTGGGTATGTTTATGTTGTTAGATTAAGAAGACTGCAAACAGGTAAAATAAGCAAATGCTACTGAGAGGAAAACGGAGTTTGTTTTTCTAGAAGTCTCTGCCCTAGTGAAACAACACTTCACTCCCCTTTTACAAAAAATTTAAGTGCTGTTTATGATTTACTATTTGATACAATGGATTTTTATTATGAAATTGAAGTTTACATGAAGAACATTTTCATTTAAATGTCTTAAGACAGAATAACTCAAACAATCTCAACAAGACCATACAGCTATAAGAAGTGTTTGTAATACTGAACAATAATAGTCATATTGAGACTTTTCACCAATATTTTGTCAGGAATAGCCTGACAGCTGTTTTTCTTATAGCTTTCCCTGTTTTGTTGTGGGGGTTTTTTGTTGTTGTTTTTTTTTTTAAGAAGCGCACTACTAACACTGAGCATCATCACATTTCACATGCTGATATTCCTACAGCAAAAAAACCTGTAGGAAGTAACTCTACCCTATACAGATAACTATTTCTTTCAATTGAATCTACCATGTAGATGCAAAATAAGGGGAGATTCTTAAAATCAAATTGCATTACGTCAGAGGCTGTAGTCAGGACCACGACAAATACGAAGAGACCAGCACCCCTTCTTCCCTCAGGACAGAGTCTCCTCTGCCCCAGAATTTGATTTAAGGAAGTGTCAAAACAGCTGCTTAGAAACACCTACCCATCAGTTTGTCCAATACAGGAGATTCTTCTTTTCTGATAGGTTTCATGCAGTGAAGAACTGCCACATACCACTCGATTATCTCAACTTGGACCTTACTAAACAATTATTTTAATTATTTCTGTGAGACACCTGCCAAACTGACATAAAATTAATTATGTAACCTGCCTACCCACTAGTCCCAAGGGCTGCTAAGAAAACACAGGAGAACAAAACCACTGTGCAGGCTGACATGGCAGCAAAAGAAAGGAGGGTGGGAGGGAGAGGGGAGGAAAAATGAAAGAACACAAAAAAACCGTAAAACTAAAAGAACTAACTTGCTGTTTCTGGCAAGGCCACTCCAGTTGTCCTGGGAGCTTCAGTAAAGGGAACTAGATACACCCCTGCCCTTTCATTTTTAACCTAGGGTGGCATATCATTATTCATTGCAACAAAGGCACAATAATACTCAAACTATAAAGAAAATAGCAATCCTTAAAAAGAAGTTTTTTCACTGACCAGAAGTCTACCTCATCTTTCCTGTAAAAACAGTTACCCAACTGAGAGATCTAAGAAAAATTATACACGAACTTCTTTCCATATGTCACAACTAAGAAAAGAGGACATACAGTAAATAACTCCAATGGTTCTGCAAGACCAGTAACTTCAAATAAGCATCTAACTCTAGGAATAGTGAAGCATCACCTTCACAAAAGGCCCAGCAAGAGTATATTTTATCAAAGCAGAAAGTAGGAAAAGAAAACCAATAGTACACTCACCAAGGGCAGTGATGATCCATTTTCAAAATGCATCTGAATAACCCCAACAGAATTCCAAGCATTGCAAAAAGCAAAAGAAAAAAAAAAGTCAGAAGCAGAGTTACATGTCAGATTTAAATTACTCACATAGAGATTAAGAATTACACATATTTATTGTTGTGTACCTAATCTATTTAACAAATATGTGCATTTAAATTCACATAAAACTGTTTACCTGCAAGTGAAGTGCAGATAACCTAAACTCGAAACACCTGATCTGTCACGAGCTTAGTGATTTAAGAAAATGCAATCTAGAGCTTCAACTTCAGGATTTGATTCTTATTCTGTATAGGTTTTTCAACTATTCTTTATTCTCTGACAGAGCCTTAGAAACGGAGCTAATTCAATTATTACTAAGTCATTACTAATTACTTAGTCATACAACTAAATATACTTCCAAGAATTATGGTTTGCTTTTATAGAACTATATACATATGCACACGAGGTTTTTAAGAACTTACCCTGCATGAAAAATACCAAACAGTTTTCCAATTAATCACTCTCCATTAACAAAATGTGCACATGAAAATCAGATATAATTGAAGTAAGCAAATTTTGACAAGGTAAGGACAAAATAAAGGTATTCTGCAAAATATATTAACTAATGGCATTCTGCAAATTTCATTCACATTTTATACGATAACACAAGTCACCCTTTTTCTCCAGTAAAAAGATACATGACTATTTTCCTATCTTACATTGCAACCACCATTCCATACAACACAACCAAGATCCCCCTTCTGCCTCAATTCTGTTATTCTTTCAATGCCTCTGCTGCTCTGCTGGACAAAATGGTATGTCTTCTCCACCTCACAATCATGTTGGAAGGTTTGATGCTGTATCAGCTGAAGAGTAACTGGAACAGCCTTAAAGCTAAGAATAAATCATCCTTTGAGGAAGTGTCTTCTCTCAAAGTTAGAAATTTAAAGCACTGGGGGCAAGAGTGAAGAAACGCACAGACATCCAAGCTTGCTAGAGAAAGGTCAGAGAGAACAACAGCCAAAAGAAAGATTAAATTAGAAAGCAATCAGACTTCTGGGGACTATGGATGTGAACTTCTTTTTGTGGCAGACAAACAAAATCTTCATTTTATTTCCCAGTTAGAAATGGGAGAATGTTTGGCTGTTTCTTTCTTTAAACAAAAATAACCTGCAAGGTATCCAGTGAAAAACAGGATATTAAGTTTATTACCTCAGATAAGATGTGACATCATGATTAGATTGAGATAGGTAGTGATGTTTATTCAGATTCTAATAAAAGAAGAAAATTTTTGTTTATCAGCTATTTTTGGTTACATTCTTAAAGAAAATTCATTATTATGTAAAGAATGTAGAAGACCACGTAATCCATGCTGGCATCAAGGAAGCCATCAAATGAATTGTACTAAGTTACAGACTTCCCTAGAAATAAGTAAATGAAAACTAAACCTGAAAAAAAACTAAGGGAAAAAAGCTTACCTGCCAAAATATTAAACCTGAAAAATCTACTCATAAGAAATAAAAGCTGCTGTGTTAAGGAAAAAATGGATTAATTCAGAAAACCACTTATTTAAAATATTTTCTTACTTGTCGCATACAGAACAGTGATGACAACGATCTGGTTTTACAAGATGGCATCTGTCACAGTATCTGATTGCTAAAGAAAAAAAGTTCCAAGATTAGATCTTAATGTACAGTTACACATTTTGTCACCTGAAGTCTGTGCAAAAATTAATACTAGCAGCTCAGCCCAGAAGAACCCCCCAGGAAAGCATTTCAGTATGGTCAGAAAGAGTTGCAAATACCAAAGCATTCTTTAACTACTTGCAATGCTGAATCTATCAAAGCTCAGTTTTTGCAATCTCTGCTAATCATGGGTTTTTTCTTCCAAACCCCTCAGCTCTGCAAAACAACCAACGAACCAACAAAACCCACAAAAACCTACTAGACTGGAAAAACTTTAAAGATCATTCAACATAAATAGCTGTTTTAAGCTATTGTTCTAACAGCTTTAATTTACTATATGAGATTATCTCTTGGATTTGCTTAGCTAGCCAGCATTCGCAAACTGACAATATCAGTAGGGTTAGATTAACTCTTAGTTTGGAAGAACCTTTGTTCTTGCTACTGAACAACCAACAAGTAAAACAGTAACAATTTCTTACTCTGATCTATCTATCTATATATAACATGCAGATAGTGATTCTTTTTTTATAACTATTTTTTTAACCTATGAAAAAACAAATCTGTGCGGCTAATGACTGCTACAGCCTCTTCTGCAGCTTGTTAGTATTACAAGCTACTTGTTAAAATCAATTTGAAAACATCTAGCAGGTATTGTCAATCCACTTTAAAATCCTAAACTGTACGCCACAATTTACTTTCCAACAATCTTTACGCTGAATAAATGTAGCTGCATAAAGTTACATTAAAGTTAAGTTCTTGGACCACTTTGTTATTTTATGAAGTATGAAAAGCACTTCTTCCCTTCGATCCAAACTCTTAAATTTTTTTCAATTAGTTTAGGTAGTACATCAAGACACCTGCCTTCAGTGGCCTCCAGAACACCTATTTACCTCCAGACATTGTCCGTGTATAGATAGGAAGATCCTTGGCTGCCCGTCTTAAGACTTCTTGCTGGGATTCACCTCTAGGTTCCCTCTCTAGGGATTCCTTGTCTGAATATGATAGATGAAACTGGAATAATTTTTAAAATCAAAGTAATGTTAGCAAATTCCAAGTTAAATAAGTAACTGTAGATGTGTAATGAGAAATAAATATTCATTACATGAAGATGGGTTAGCAGCAAGTACAAGGAATTACAGCAAATAACCCAGTGTTCCCAAGACAACTAATTCAGTTTATGGCAAAATTAAAAATACTTCTGATTTGGTATCAATGCAGAGATGAATGCTTCCAGAAGTATTAAGGAACTCTCTTCAAGAGGAAAATCAAGAGCTTATCATTCCCCTGAAAAGTCAGTTAATTTACTTCCGTAATACCAAATATTAGCTAGTGAATATAAGCTAGGGATGTCAGTATTTAACTGAAAAATACACTACTAATAACAGCCGAAAAGATAGCTTTATTTCTCTTCTGTCTGGCATTTTCCCTTTTATTCTTTGTCACTAGAAAGTTGCTGTTCTCGTCATGCAGGTGTCAGGATGTGTTTTTACTATAGAGACTGGCTGAGAGAAGGAAGAGACGGGTGTCCTGTATGACAGAATAACCACATCTTGAACATCTTCCTGAATAAAATGACAACTTCTGTCACTGCTCAAAATGGCAATAACAAATAAGGCTTTAGTAAGTGCTGAAAGGGTAAAAATTTCTGAAAGACATGCACAGTATACATGAAGTAGTACAAATTCCTTATGCTCTAAAGTCCTTTGCAACACAGCACCATAGCCTTGTCACTGTAGCTTCTAGAAATGGGCAGATGCCAAAGGCTTTGATATCTCCATCTCTGATATTCTCCAGAAAGAGGATACAAAATCATCTCTGAAAAAAAGTCCACATTTGGCAGGAAGAGTGGCTGTCTCTAACCTGTGCTAGAAACAGAAGCCCACTCCATAGCATTTATGTTTACAGGAAGGCTAGTCATTACAATATTGAATTTTTTCCTAAAATGAAGTGAGGCAGTAAGTAAAACTAAGGAATGAGACAAAAACATACAGTTAGGAACCTACTCTCACCACCACAGAGAAGGCACCACTCCACCCTTCCTTGCAAAGCTCACAATCTTCCAGCTGAAGCTGGAGATTCACCATTTAGCCTGAGTTTCTCAAGTCACCATTCATTTTTTTCCCTTCCAAGAACACATTCTTACCAAAAACTGATTTGATTTATATTAATGATACATACAATTTCTCACTGCAGAAACTTGGTTCAGAATACTTTTTTTTTAAATGCTGGTTGGATGTAAACAGAGCTACTACTGCACCATTTTGTATTGGTCCTCAGAGTAGTCCTAAGTTTACAAACATTCATTCCTGGGAAACCATCTTCTCTCCCACCCTTATGCAGTACTTGCATATAGCTAGTATGCACAGGTACAGAATGGCACACATACAGCAAAGTCCCTCAAAGCCTACTTTCTACGTGTGTTAAAGTTTGAAATAAGCTTAAAAGAAAGCTGTGCAGTTTGCACCAGCTACACTATTCATGAAAACAAAATGCTGAAACTGTTTTTCAGTATTCAAATGAGTTTTTGCTAGATAAGTCAGTTCAGTTCATTTGAAAAGATAATCCTTTAGTATTCACAGACTTCATCCTAGAAAATGGAAGCCAAGCAGTAACTTAACATAACAAAATACCCTAATTAAATTTTGAAAATACTGCTCTAGTAGAACAGGAAAAACACATGGAACAACAAAGATGTCACTTTCTGCCAGCAGCATTGTGTAAATTCAAATAACACAGAAACATCCCACATTGCTTTCTATTACCCAACTTCCATAACCCATCTGAAGTTCTTCATTAGTATTGTATGACAGCTTTGGAATCCTACTGTAATTAGTAGGATTTGTCAAAATGTTTTGGAAGTCTTTCATTGGCATCAGTCCAGCGCTTTGAAAACCCTTCTAATTATTGCTACAGTCACCATATACATGCACACATTTGGCTCTGTAATTACCAAATGAAATAGGCTCCTAATTTATTTTGCTCCTCCCTATCCCAAGCTGTAGTAAAGACTGCAGCGTGAACTTCAATGAAAACCGCAATTAGTTTGAATTATCTACTTGTTTCCACAACTACGTATCTTAGTGGTGAACGAAAACTATTCAGAAAAGAACCTCTACACTACAGACAGCAAGAAATCACCAGCTATTTATTTTGTGTTGACATAGTACTTAAAGCAGCTAGACTTACGAGTCCATGCTGAAGTAAGTAATGGCTTTGTGGGTATTTCAAACTACAGAGCAGCCACAGAATGATTCCTCTTGACCTTGGAGGTTGTGTGACACAGAACCTACTGAGGACTAGGGGGTTTCTGAATTAAGAGAGAATGGAAGAGGCCAAAAAGTTGTGTTGGTTGTGCTAAGCTACATGGGGAGCATTTCCATCAATAACCTTTTTTCCACGTGCCTGTTGTTTACTAGCTCCCTTCCTGCTTAGCCAGCTGTGGCTTCCCAGCATCAGCTTACCCAGTGTGCACTCCCACCACAACCCACAAGTTCCTTTATACCAGAATACATGGGGAAGAATCTTTAATTCAGAGGACTGCAGACAGATGCTGGCAGAAAATATAAGTCTCAAACACAGGGAAATAAAATTTTGCCCACATAAAAGTCTGATATTCCCATGCAAAAATTTAAACTAGTAGTTCAAATAACTCACATTTTTCAAGTGGACAGGATTTTTTCTTCTTAATATCATAAGTAGCTCATTTTAAAATATCTATTAAAAACTTTAAAACTTAGAGAAGGTGTTTTTTTTTTGTCTTGGTCACTACGTTCATTGCAATCTGATTCACTCCTATTAAGAAGCTGTGTAACTATCATCTGTGTTTTTCTACACAGTGTAAGACTACATGAGATCAGAGACTAAGTTATTCAAATACTACAGAATCAGGCATTTAACTAGGCTATTTCAAAAACAAAAGTTAAGTTTATCTTACTTCTTTTGAAGGATTCATTGGTAGCGTAAAGATTGTTTTCCAATACGACCAGACGAACAGCATGAAAAATATGTGATAAGCAACCAGGCACACAACTAAAATTAAAAAGGAACAGAATTAATACAAACAGACCAGTGATACTGTAGTACTTACAAACAGCTCTGCAAAAGCTTTGCAACAAAAATACAGCACTGCAACTTTACATTAGACAAATACACACTCGGTGGGGAAGGTCATGATACAGTCTACATAGATTACAAAAATTTGAGGGAAATGGGCCCATTAAAGCCGCATAATTATTTAGCAAGCACTCTCTCTTTACACATTTGTTAAATCCTAATTAATTGATGCATCTCTGCCGTTTAGCTTTATAAACCATGCAGGGAGACTGCTAACCATGCAAACACCCCCTCTCCCCAAAACGTCCCAGCCCCCTGCCAAAGGAAGTATAGTTATCTAAACAATGACAAGAGTGAGGGGAGTCTTGGGGTGGATACACACAGGATACCTGAGCAGTAACTATAACCAGTTAATTTGTTTTGCTAGATTTTAGGAGGGAGGACTGTTGGGTGGTTTTTACAAACCTGCAGTTCCTTTAAATTAAAATGTTCATTCACTACTTTTTGTTCTTCACAGACAGTGATTATTCTTATATTTTTAACAGATGCCAGTGAGCATTTATCATGCTGAATTGTTTTACTAGAAAACAGAAGGCAACATTAACTTTTCCTAAGAGCTTGCCATGGATGGATAGGTATTTCTTCTTAAAATCTCTCACTGTACTAAGAAATTCACTACAGTAAATAGCATATCCAAAACTCATATCCCCTAATTAACTTACTCCAAAGACAGGAAAGAGTATTTTTCTATAAATTCATAAGATCATTAAAAAACATAAAGGGAAACCTGTGTACTTTAACTACACAATCTGAAATATTGCTCTTGTATGGTTAGCTCATGGGGGGTTTTTTGTATGTAATACTATTCAGTGCTAAATAAATTTCTATTAGACATGCATGATGGTGTATATAAATGCAGGAACAATTGCTCAGAATGATCTTATTTTTTGTAATTTTGCCTCAATAGTAACACTGAATAAATATTTCTGGTGTTGAAGTTTGTTTATTCAAAAAACAGAAACATTGTAAATATTTACTCTTAATCACTAAGCAGTAAAAATAATAAAAAAACCCTAAGAAAATCTAAGGAGCAACTCTGTACAGAGCTTTAGGGATGACAGGGGAAAAGAGCCATATGCCAAGTCTATAAACTGAAAGAAAAATCTCATCAGCATAAGTAAGTGATAGAACTGGACTCCAGACAAAGAACAATACACTAAAAGACTAACTTGCTATTGCACAAGCTTCTGGACAGGAACAGTCCACATTTGTATCAGAACATTTCTATCAACTATAAAAAACCCTGATTTACTCAAACAAAATCAGTATTTTTTTAAATAATAGTATATTCAAGGCATACAGTGCAAGCAAGGTAAGCAAGTTACCTCAGTTCTGTACACGATGCATTTACTAATCTGCATCAGTATTCTATTGTTGTGAGAAAAACAACAATTGTGATTGATAAGAAAATTGTTCATACATTAAAGGAAAAAAAGAAAAGACTACTGAAGGAAGATGAAAGTTTAGCCTAAGGACATTATCCCAAGACTCCCCTTTAAAGACTGCACAAGACTCGAGTTCATCTTGTTTGATCTTGAACCTCAGTTCTCCAACCTGGCCAAGGTCCCGACTGGTCACTCCTCTCAGGTTATCTACCCACCAGTTTCTCTGCACTGCGACGGAGACCCTGGGCTACCCACTGCTCCACTGGGTCTGTTGAGAGTCCAACATAAAACCTAATTTCCCTTGAGACAATGAAAGAAGAGCTCTCTGCATCTCCCTGGCAGAAATCCTTCTATTTCACAGTTTTTCTGAATCACCCCCCCAAAAAACCCCAACCCAAATGGTGTATCCCTTGCATGAAGGCAATCCATCTACAAATAGCTAGCATAGCTAGAGTTGTCTGGAGATCTGAGGCAACCTGTAGTAGGGCTGAGCCCCATTTGCCCAGTTTTCACCCTGGAAAAAACTTAGGGCAGAAGTATAAGCCAGGGTAAATTTGTCTTGACTGGCTGAACCTGACCAAGGCTTTGCATGAAAATTTAATGTTCTCCAATGCATTTTGCTGATAATTCTAATGTGTTTTGTGAGCAATGCATAACAACACACTTGTGTCCCCTCACACACAGCATGGAGCAGCAAGAAACTGGAATTACTTCGAAGTCTGCAGGTGCTGAAATTTGCAGATACGCTTATGCACTCATATGCGTGGAAAGATCACTGAACTGAAGAAAGTTTTTCAAGCAAATGTTTCTTAATTGACAAACACTTTTTCTAAGTGAGGGAGTTGCCAACGACTTGATAAAATATGCTGGAATTACACAAACATAAAAAGCATAACGTTTATCTCTTAACTCTTAACCCCTTCCTCCAAAAGCTCCGCAGCCCCACACTTTACATTTCCATGCTGTGCCGTAGTAGTAAAATAGCATCTGGAAAAGTAATCTAAACATGTCACAGCCTCAGGGTAGGAACTGTAGGAACTGCAAATAAGGCAGTTTTATTATATTCTGAAAAGGCTACATGTCCAAAGGATTTTGTTTCTTTGAAGACACTGGCTAAAAAGAAACTACAGGAAAAATTTACCTCCCATTTAAATACGTTGCATCTGCACCAACATCCTGTTCATAGCTAGAAGTCCTGCTTTTACAAGAACTTTCTGTGCTATGAACACTTTTTTTAAAAAAACAGAATATAAGGCTTATTTTAGTTGACACATCAGAAAGCCAGTAGGAACAGCAAAAATTTTTTCTCATCTTTATTTGTAATGGCTAAAGCAATATTCAGGAATAGCAGGATAATAAAAGGAGCTGAGGAACACCAAAACTATACTTATTTAAAACTAGTTAGATTCATATCTTAATTCTACTAGTAAACTACAATTCTACCCAGATATATGAATTCCACTTATAAACAGATAATAAAAATCTTACCTTTTTCTCCAATATTTGTCATTGTCACTAAAAAAAGATAAAAAAGGAAATAGTAAAAATTATGCTTAAATAGCAAATTATGTAACTGAATATTTAAACTTTTTTTTTTAATCAAAGAGGGAAGTGTAATCATCAAACAATACATGTTTAATATCACACACTATCAAGATTTTATGCTGTGTACATTCATTACATGAATAGGTACAGAATACCAACTGCTTATAATGTTTTTTTGGCTCCTATTCCCAGGCTCATTTCTTGAGAACTAGTACCTCCATCTATCTGAAGCTGCCCAAATTTAATCCAAGATAAGCCACCCCTGCAGACCAGTTATTTCTTTAACTATGGTTGTACAAGTTTCACTGTTTATCTGGGTTCTATTCTTGAAGTGGAGGTATCAGACTCCAGAACTGGTTTTGACAGCAATACTTGGTGATACCTTAGATCTTCAAAGCATAAAAATTTAAAGTACACAGAAGTTGCATTTAGTTTAAGAATTTGCCCGTGGATTACAAGATTTAGGGATAGTAAAAGAGTGAGAAAGATGCAAGTATGTCAGGCATGGAGTGGAGTACACAAGTATCACACATCAGTCACTGCACTTTCCACTCTTGATCACATTATTTCAAAAACGTAGCCATCCTGCAACAGGTATCTCAGTAAAATCAAAAACTCCCAAGTGATCAAAACTTCTTTCCACTCCAATCACTCCACCATACTTTTATCCATCCTAGTTAAGCAGTCTAAAAACTATAATATACTGGCACCTACAACTATATGGATCTCTCACCCACCCCTGTTTTCCTAATAAAAATGGTTGCACAAGCCTGGTCTTCAACAAGCAGGCACAAGGCAACTCCTACTGAAAGGCCAAGCAGTCATGCCATCTGACTGATACATTAAACTCAGGCTTGTTAACGGAATATAAGTCCCTACTTAAATATATCTCGCACGTTGCAAGGATGTACCATGAAACTAGTGCTGTTCAACACCTTAACTAATGCTCTGGAGGAGTGAACACTTATCAAGTTTGTAGATGACGGCACCCTGGGCATACCAGCTGGTATGCGCAGGACTGCCATCCAGAGGACCCAGACAGGCTGGGTAAATGGCCCAATTGGACCCTTATGAAATTCAGCCAGGGCAAAGGCAAAGCCCTGCACCTATAAAGAAACAACCCCCAGAAACAACACAGCCTGGAGACTGCTGGGCTGGAGCAGCTCTGTGGAAGAGGCTGTGGAGATGCTGGTGGGCAGTACTTAGACAGCAGAGAGGGCTACCAGCCTCCCAGGCTGCATTAGCAGGGGCACAGCTGGTCAGTCAAGGAAAGGGATTATTCCCTTCTGTGCAGCACTCATTAGACCCCACCCAGAACATTGTAGGGCTTTGGGCCCCCCAGTACAACAAACAGACAAGTCCAGGGGGAAGCAACCAAGCTGGCAGGGACAAGACCAGTCATCCTCTAAACAGAGGCTGCATAGCCAGGGCTTGTCAGCCTGGAGAAGGGTTTTGGGAGGGCCTAACAGTACCTCCAGGAAGGCATCGAGGAGGTGGAGTTGGGCTCTTCATACTGGCGCGGTGTGGGAGAACAAAAGCCAGTAGGTGTTAAGTTGAAATGAAAGGATCACATGTGACACAAGGAAAAACTTCTTCACCATGAGAACAATCCATCAGTGCGGGAAGCTGCCCAGATATGTTGTACAGCCTCCATCACTGAAATTTTTCAAGACTCAAACTGATTAAAACCCTGAACGACTTGCAATGACCTCACATCTAACCCTGCTTTGATTAGCAGGTTGGACTAGATAAGCTTAGGTCCTCTCAAACAAGAATTATTCTACAACGTTGTAATTATAAAATAGGTCTATTAAAATGGAGATATGGCTATAGCTCTGCCAAAACAAGCATCTACTTTTACCTGAGGGAAAACAGTAAGCAACCATGTTTATAAAGCTCTTCACAAAAATCAGAAAGACACCACCGAAGTCGCATAAGCCACTATAAATTCTATTCTGCTCTCAGTTTTCTGAAATATTTAGAACTTGATAAGCTAAATATCCATCTAGACAACTGTTAGAGAGAAGCTGTGGGAACATGTATACACATTTGACTCTAAGCAACAGAGAAGGTCCACTACAATAATGCACAGGAACTGTGAAATTGCAAATAAACAGTAATCCACCAGATGACTGTTTACAAAACAAAAGACATCCTTAGAGCTGATGTGTAATTTAAAAGTGCTGGAGCTCTCAGAGGAGGACAAATTAGCCACTACTCAAATTCTGATTTTCTTTCTCCACTTGGCATGGTCAGCAAAGTGTGCAGAAACTTTGACAGTCTTCTTGGAATAACTACTCTCTGTTAATTAAAAAGCCCTTGCCAAGCATATATTGCAGAATCACCAGTTTCAAAATAAAATCTATTTAACCAACCTTCACAATGATATGTGGTATTTTTCTCTCCTTACAAGGGAATGACATAGAATATTGTTGTGAAAGCAGTTGTAATCTTTTTTCCACCCCTTATCTTTGGATAAAATGTATTTATCAATGTCTTTGAGGCATCTAAATTTTTCACATGCTTGTAGGTAAAGGGCAGATACAAGTAATAAATCCAAATTTAATAATATCTACTGGACAGCAAACCGACAGCTTTTCAAAATTTCTGTCCACCTCTGGAAGGAAATGCATACTTCAGAGTCTGCATCTGCTCAGAGGACTGTCTTTTCAGCTTTTGTGGTATCTAGCTTGGAAATGTTCCTGACAGTCAGGACCACAAAGGCTAAAACACAAGTGCCCAGAGACATCCAGCTAATCTCAGCAGGGTGAGAACATGGGTTTTTTTGAGAAATCTTGTCATTTTAATCTCTTTTACCACCTGAGTATAACTCAAGAGTTATTTCATACACTCCTAACTTGCAACTACTTTAAGAGACCAAAGCAGAAGAGGTAAGGCTGAAAAGAGATGCCAGTACCTTCAGTCTTACTATTTTTTTTCTTTACACATACTGCAACTGGTGTGTACAAGGACATTGGCTGCATTGCCAAACAAGCATTCTCGCAGATGGTGACACAGAGGAACATGCAAGATATCCAATAACCTGTATGAGGTGAAGTACTATTCCTTCTGCTTACGCCTTTAAATCACCTTTGATGAAAGTTCCCTGAAGGAGGTGGGAAAGTAATGGACAAGCATCTGCAATACCAAAGCACCAGAGAGGAAATGAAAGGGTTTTTTTTTTTTGTTTGGTTTATCTTTTGGGTTGTTTGGTTTTGGAGTTTGTTGGTTGGTTGTTTTGCACAAATGTGACAGAACTGACCAGCAGGAAGAAAAAAAAATATTGCTCTTAGAAATCAAACTCTCTCAAATTTCTCTAAAAAATAAATTTTCTCTATTTGTTGATTGAAGGTGATACAAAGTTCTTAGGGTAACCACAAGATGTTTATAATTCTAAAATCACACTATTTAAGTGCATGGAAAATAATTTTCTGACATGAAAAATGCCACTCTAATTTTGGTTTGATCAAAGAAATGTTTGTTATTTTCCCCATCCTCTAAACAGCACCCATGATGTATTTATTTAAATCAAATATTTTACTTTTCATTAGATTCAGTGATACAGTTTTACTATATTATTCAACAGTATTTGATCATATAGTCTTCCCTGAATCATTTATATCAGTATTTCCGGCAGTTTTCTCATTTCTCTTCCAAGGAGTTACATTCACTGTGGTAGTGCACAGAAAAGTAGGTCAGACTGTGCAACCCGTCATTAATAAATATCAGCTGAAATGCTGCAAATGCATTTACTGGTAGTCAAATAGCACAGAAATAATATGGGTAAAAAGCATTTATGTCTATGATGACTAAAATAAACACTAAGGACATGGCAATCCCAACTGTTAAGCAATTTCTGGAAGAAAACAGGGTAAAACCCTTTGGGACCAAAATGGAATGATACTCCTGTATATTCAGAGATGGAAATAATTATAAAACCATGACCTATCTTCAAGAGATCATTAAGAAGTTACAGTTTTGTTCGTCTGAGATACTGCAGGGGCCAATTTCATTAAGAATCATCCTTCCCCTGCTAAAGCATCAGGATGCCATTTACAGTTCAGTACTAGCAGACTATCACACCATTAGAGCCTCTCCGGATAATTATGCAGCTTGCAGATGGTGCTCATCAGAATTAGGGACCAGGTTGGGACAGACGCAGGACTTCAGCCAACATAGATGCCAATTTCCTGAGCCAGAAACATCGTTCCCTGCTTGTCCTGAGCCACAAGCAGCCAGAAACAAGAACAGCACATTCAGCAGTCAATGCTGCTAAACAGCCTGCACTTGCAAAACAACAATTGCAAAGAAAACAAAGCTGTGTTACAAAAGATCGGAAAAAGTCCAGGATGGTTTCCATCACCAAATTAGTTTGCTAAGAAGAGAGGTCATACTGCTAGCACCTTGCACTGCATCAGATCTTAATTAAGTGACAGAAATGGATTCTCTGTTTCTTGAACTACTGTTCATTTTCTCTAGGAATGTTTATTCTCACTCACTTGTGGAAAAATTAAGTAAACATCCATGTCCATACAGCTAGAGACATGGTAAAACACAATGCTACCAAAAAATCCAAAAGAGTTTGGAAGATAAAATTAATGTAAAAAATTTGCACTGGTTTTGTAACATTAAATTTTGCTTGACTTCTAAACCCAAAATCAAAGTTCCTGAACTGTAAATGTAATGATTAGATTTCAAAAAAAAAAAAGGAGGGGGGAGAAAGCAATTAATTTTTTAAAGCTTCAATGAAAGTGGATATACAAAATCTTGCTTTCATATTTTATATATATGTTTAAAATATTTAAAACTTTGGAGTGGGAAAATAACACACACCTGATTCAGAGACTCTGCAGCCACATCTATAAATAGGTTCTTTTCTCAAACTTTTATGAAGTTTAACATCTTGGATCTGATTCACAAAACTAAGTACATATTTTATCTTTATAGCATGTTTGAAGCTGTAAAACACTGATCTATAGATGCAGTTTAACTCAGCTCTGTGCACACATAAAAGTGTTTTATAGTTGTGACAAATGTTCTGTCATTGCCTGCAACAGTCCTTTAGAAAAAATATCACTGCTTGCAATAAAAACCTACCTCTCTGCTAGACAGAGCAGTGATTTGCACTGATTCAGAGTGACAACATGCCACCAGTGCTTTGCTTCAGAACAAAAGTAACAGAAGTATTTCTGGGATATTTAAGGTTGGTATAAATAGCTATTAATACCCCATCAATAACCCATATATTTGGATTTGATGGCATCTGTGAACGTTTCAGTAAACTCATTTTAACCCTGTGCCCATCAAACTGCATCACCATCTGCCACCCAGCAGCAAGCTGCTATTTGGTACCTTTGTAGATAAGGTCACAAAACCATGTCATTTGAATAGAGCATCACTACGAACTGACTTAATCTTCTTTACAAACTTCCCATTTTCGTTTCAAGTCACAAGGACTGACTGAAGAGTGAAGACTATTTCTAGCAATGTTGTAGAGTCAGATCCTTTTCAGCAAAAACAAAGTACCCCCTGACAAGAGCATCTATTAAAGTATCTATCAAGCAGTGTTAAATCTTTAATTGAAAGCATAATCTTATCTAATAATTATATCTTCACCATAGACCTTCAGGCCATGGTTTAAATTTCAAGGCACAAAACCTATAGGTAATACACCAGGCACTACATGGAGAAATAATCAGCCATGCTTAACATAGATTTCAATTCCATTTCAGAAGTGGTCAATGGCAGCTGCACAGGAGCACTGCTGGATATACTTCAGAAGCCAATTTTACTTCAGCTGCCAGTTTTGAAACTTTTCTCAAAGTACCCAGGGATCGCCAAAGAGGGAAAAAAAGTGGTATTTGCAAAATATGGAATAAAAATGCAAACTTTCCTTGAACAAAGTTCTTTTCTACCTTAGCAGCCAATGTACAGACAGGGTATTTAACTGGTTTTTGACAACAGCCAACTGCAATGTTACAATGTACTTGTATTTCTATAGCCAAAGGTAAGATGTAGATGGTTACAAGACAAAAGTTGCAAGTACCATAAATCCTTTAATTCATCTGAAGATCATACTCAGCAAAGAGCTCAAATCCAGCAGACCAAATTGTGGGTCTGACTTCCCCCCCCTTTTTTATTTTACCTCTTATGAGCTTTTATCTCCATATTTTCTACCACTTCTTATTCCCTGATGACCCTATGCCAACCCCACAGGGCACATATTAATCCTGCCTCTAAACTGTGATGAATTAAGCAGCTTTTTATCCTGTTATAATTCCATTCCACTGATGGTACACTGATGGTCAAAAACCTCAAATCAGCACTAATCAATTTGATCCTCCAGCAAAACTTTTTCATGATCATTAACATCTTCAACATCTGGATGTCATTCCACATTTTCTGTTCCATTCTGAAGGTAGCTGTGGACAGATACAAGTTACATACTCTACTCCAAAAACAAAGACGTGGCTTATGAGCTTTCCTGACAGTACTGTGAATGTCTTCTTGTACCCCCTCTTCAGATGTGCTTAAGTCACTCTTTTCCAAATCAGGCAAATCATTCACCAGGTGGCAATACTTCCTCCCTTTCCCTTCAGTGAAGTAGTCAGGAAATGCTTAGTGCTCATTTCTTCCACAGCAAATCCGTTTTCCTTCTTTAAAATTACAAATTCAAGCTACGTTTTCAGACAGATTCCCTGAGCAAGAGCATAATCCTTAGAATTAAAAATCAGTGACATGTAAAACATATACATATACATCCATATTCTATTTATAAGATAACCCTTCCATGAGTTCAGTTGATATTTTCACTAAAAACATGTCACAGCACTGTCAAATTTTTACATTTTCCTTCTTATGTGCACATCCAAATCACAAACTGGCAGGAAAACAGAACCAAACCCAAACAAAACAAATAAACAAAACAAAATTAAAAAAGCATCTCAGTATCCAAGTTTGTAACAAACATTTCTGACAAACAACTATCAGAAACTGCAAATGACTACTGGTTCTGCCTTACCTAAAGCATGGAGTGGACAACTACTTCAAGGCCCTTATACTACTACAAAACCGAGTGAGAGATGCATCTAAGAAGGAAGACGTAAGAACAATTCTTTTCTTTGCATATGAAACATGCAAAGATTTTAATAAACACCAAATTTTCATGTTTGGGTTTTGAGAAACACTGAATCTAATGTGTATTTTCTGAGTATAGACACATGGATGAGGTGCTGGGGGAAAGAACTCCATTTAAACTTCATGATAGAATTGTTCCATATATCCTAGGTGGAAATTTCAGTAAGTTTAGTTATCAGAGTTCATTGTACTCTTTGTAGGTTGCCTGTATTTCCTCATCTTTTTTAGAGGAAGAACAAGTCTGTATCCCTCAGGTTCTCATAAACACATTCAAATATTTTTTAAGAGAAGGAATACTTAAGAAGGTATTTGAATGAAAAAAACAACTACTATTGCCAGACAGGGGTTGGGAGATGACAATACTGGCAAAGTTAAGAGAATGGTACTGGAATAGAGAGAAGCAATTTTTAGTCAGGTGTTTTAAGACCAATTAATTTACACATTTAATTCCAGTATTCTATAACAGGAAGAAGAGAAACATTTGCTAGCGTTCAACACCTTTCTCCTTTTCCTTAAAGGTTAAAACAGCATGAGCACTTAACTGAATCCATTAATAAAAGAGACAGACATGGTAATACTACAGTTAAAAACAGTGAATTTCTTTTGCTATTCCCAAACCCTTTTTCAATTCCTAAAATGCTTTTCAATGCTGTAACTATTCAGCTTTAGGGATGAAAGAAATCAGAGTAGTAGACTTTTTTTTAAAAAAATATCATTTTCCTCCTACAATGCTCAGATTAAAATTGCAGAAAAATCCCTCATTCAAAATACTACATTTGAAACACTACTAAAAGCTCAAATTAGCTCATTACTAAAAGCTCAAATAAACCACTTAAAACAGTGCAAAGTCCTTGCTAAGTCCTACTGCACAATCGTTAACACTGTTCCCTGCATGTTGTCATTAGCGTCAATGACAGTAAGCTGCAGGGAAAAAAAGCAGCTATATACGTCCTCTTTAGCATTCAGTGCTGCAGGAATAAAAGATGCACTGAGCAGACAGGCTGGCTTCAAAGCACTGAAATGCTTACAGTCTATTCCTGCCGTTGGCTTTCATTCCCAGAGTTGTTAGTTATTCCTTCTGTTGTTTACACTAAATATTCATTAGTAAGACAAGACATAAGTTTATTTTATCTTAATATGCCAAAAATGAGGGAAAGCATCCAGATACAGATAAAAGATGGAATTAGCGGAAGTTGTAGATGACTATTAGGCTGAATTCAAAAACTGGTAAGACAGGCAGAATGGGAAAGGGGTGGTAGTGGGGGAAACTGAAAAAAAAAGAAAAAAAAAATCACCCTTATCCATAGAAAGGAATTCGGGGAAAAAATGTTTTAGCAGAGGCCCAGGATTCTCTCTTCCTCCTCTCCCATTGCAGACCTTATGCTTTGAGGGGTTTTCAAGGAATTAGGGTACCATAGTTTTCAGTTTGAAGCATGTTTCAAGCATGTCATTTCCTTAAGACAAAAGCTTACACGCTTTCAGGTAAGCTAAAACCCAATCTTCCTCTGTTATACAGAATTACGCAGTAGAAAAAATACAGTTCATCACTGAAACAGTAATGCCCAAAACAAGCCTCCTGTACCTACTACAGGGCTGCATACACTAGGACAAATGTTAACTACAGAGCAACTTTCCCCTTAAACATCCTCTCCCTCGTCATGCCAGCTAACAGCTCCTCTCTCCAAGCTCACTCAGTCAACTTCTCCCAGAACCCTGCAGACAATTCACCTCCTTGCACTGGAGGTAGACACTGCATTCTTCCTCTCGGGAGGGCACAGCAACTCTAGCTGAAGAATGGTGCTCAGAATTAACAGATACGAATATTATTAAGGAAAAAAAAAAAGATGCAAAAAGCCAACCTTCAATACAGGAACCACACCAAGTCTTCATACTTCCCTCCAAAACAGAGGCGCTAGGCCTGGCAATCATTTTTTGCTTAGTCCCTCAACTGCTCAGCCAAGCATGTATAGGAAAAAAATCCTATCAATCTTCTATATACAATAAAAAAAATAAAATCAAAATTATGTACCAGACTGCTGAGATTTTCAAGATGAATAGTTGAAGACTTACAACTCATATTCCTTTATGCCATTATTTTAACACTGTTAGTGAAACATCAGTATACCACACACTAGCCCCTAAAATTAAAAGATTCAATTGTTTTCTACAAGATACACTATAAGAGAAGTCAAAATCAGAAAAAAACCCAACCCCAAACCCAAAAACCAAGGGAGCCTGGCAAGCTGGTTGTTTAATAAAGCCCTCTGGCTTGGCTACTCAAATTTACACAAATACTCATATCACACCCAGTCTCCAGTATGTGATTAATGATTTGCCTGACACTGAGGAACAGGTGCCAAGGTGCGTGGTCAGAATGACTTCCGAATGACATGCAGGCTGCCGATGCCACAGAAGGGACCAAGAAGTTGTGACAGCCGGGCATTTTCTAGATGACTGAAGAGCGGCACGGGGCGACTCGCGGATTTCCTGTTACCTGTTCCTGCTTCCACGCCGGCTGACAAATGGCCCTCACACATTACATGTACGTGTATGTATGTGCACTGTGTGTCTGTGTACAGGCTGTCACGCCGAATAGACGGCGAACTCTGCTCAGCCACCCGCATGGTCAGACGCCGCTTCCCATGTCCGGGGTTGGGACCAGTCACCCGCTGCGCACTCCACGGAGGGAAACTCGCGCCCGTGAAAAGCCCCGTGCGACCGGATCCCTCCTCGCTTGGGATACCCAGGCGCTACCAGGTCGCGGAAAGAACCAGGCGGAGTGGATGCCCCTCGTCCGAGCGGCCGGGACGCGAGGGGGTCCAGCCCAGTCCAGCCCGGCCCGTTGCCTGCCCCAGCCCCAGCCCCAATCCCAGTCCCTGCCCCGGTCCCGGCCCGGCCCGGGGGCGTGGCGGCGGCGGCGGCAGCACCCGGGGGCGGCCCCGGCCCCGACACCGCCGCAGCCCGTGTCCGTCCCGCCGGCTGTGCTCCTCCGGCAGGGGCGGCGGCGCCCAATCCCATCCCGCCGCGCCCCCCGCCCGCCGCGGCACTCACGCAGGCAGAGCTGGGTGACATAGGCGTAGTAGGACCAGCAGAGGATGCTGGAGATGAAGAGCACTGGCACCCAGTAGAGCAGCCGCTGGCAGCGCCGCCGCACGCCGCCCCAAGCGCCCGGCGCCCCGGCTGCCGACGGCGGCGGCGGGGCCGCCATCTTCCCGCACCGCATCCCGGCCGCTCGCTCCGGGGGCCCGGGCCCCGGCCGCGCTGCCCGCCGGAGCCCGCCCCGGCCCCTCCCTCCCCGCCAGGGCCGCTCCGCCCACCGCCCGCCGCTCCCCCCGGCCCGGACAGGGCGGCAGGGAAGAGCCGCCTGGGAGCCCACAGCGTCCCCGCGGGGTCCGACTGGCTCCGCCGGGCCGGGGGGCACGGCCGGGAAGTTCGGGCCGGGCGCGGAGCGGCCCCGCCCGGTCAGGGCGCGGGTCGTGCCCGGGGCGGCCGCCACGTGTAGGGACACTGGGCCAGGAAGTGCCCCGTACCCGGAGCAGCATCTCCGGGCTTTATCCGCCTCGGAAACAGGGATTGCGACGCTTCACCGCGCCCTGCAAACGCTTTAAAACACCTCGTTAGGAAAAGTGCTGCCTCATTTGCAAATAACGTTTCAAAGTATTGTATAATGAAAAACAAGTGCTGCGGGCTGCGGTGCCATGGCAAGCAACAGGCTGTGCGAGGCCGAGGTGACCAGACCCGCTCTTGGCGGCTGCTCGGCCGGGGGAAGGTAGAGCGTAGGGTTCTGCTGACTCACTCTGCCCCGAAAAGACTTTACTTTCTGGCCATCGTAATGAAACGCTCGTGAGGTGTCACAATAAACCCAGCCGGCGTTGCAGTATGTGCACCCAAATTGTTGCTGAATTATCATTGCAAAATTGAAAATACCAAGCACGGGCCGTAGTGTTTCTGCAATCTGATAGAACCTTACAGAGCATCGTCAGCACAGTAGGTAGGAAGGAGCTGGTTGATTAAAATGTGTTTTGAAAAAAGGCTTGTCTGGTATCTCACACAGGAGACTACACATGAAGCTAAGTAATCACAATCTGGAAGGCATTCAACTGCTATTGATTTAGGAACAGGCTACGAGAGAAGAAAATAATATTAGAGAAAATATGACAAACCCAATAGTAGGTGCGCTGTCAGGTTTCAGAGTATGAAATGGAGTAGCTAGCATGTTTGTTGAAGACACAGAAGTTGACCATATGGCTGCAGTTTTTTTATAGGATGAAAAATCATGCACCCCTCATTATTGTAAGATCAATCAGAGAAATTTCAGTTAGCCACAGTGAACGGGGTGAATGGCCAATGCAGGATGATGTATCGAGAGGAATAATACATATCCCATGGCAGTAAATTATCTTTGCCTGTTCAAGAGAAAGACTTGTATATCATTGTGAAGGGCTCAGTGAAACCATCTCCTCAATGTATGGTTATTATGGTAGAGAAAAGAATGAAATATGCCATCAAAAGACTGGAATATAATAATTTAAGAAAAGATTCTGCATAATGGGGAATTATGTATTTTACATTAAAAAGGTAAAGATATAGTGAATGTTGCTAAAAACATACATTTGATATTCCTACATATTATATTTCACAAAACAAGAGGAAAGGGAGCAAAACCAACATGACATAGACAATAAAAGCACTTTATTTTTAATTAATTATGCAAGTCATCACTTAGACCAGCATTTTAATAGAGCATTCAAAGTATTTGACTTTACTATGTTTTAATGCAAACATCCATGGTTATTCAAAACACATTTTAAAAGCATAAGGAATAAGGTTACCAGTGCCTGAAGCACACCCAATGCTTTAATGGCAAAAGTTAAAAGAAATGAAGGCAATTTAATTAATTTGATGGCTTTTTGAACTTATTTGGAAATACATGACAGTGACTTCTCTCAGGTACCAAGGATAATGCATCTATTGTGTTGTGTGTTTGCAGGGAGACGTGAGTGCACCATGAGAAGTTCGCAGCTGGATGTTGTATATGTGAAGTAGATTTTGCATCGTTCTTGGGGGGTATGAAAGACTTCTTCCTATAAACACTTTTAAAATGCTGTATATGATATGGGGTTTATTAACAACAACACATGCCAGGGAAACAGTAAAAATTAGAGAAAACTTTATAACATAATTTATTCATTGAAGCCATAGTTATTATACAAAATTATGCATATAGAAAGGTGGCAGTCTGCCAGAGGTGATGTGTTACAAAGACCTTAAATTATAATTTATCATACAATTTCTGGTCAGGGGCCTTTTATTACCCCTTCATGAAAATGGGCTTGTGTAGTCCAGCTTTCTAACTTTTCCATGGCCACTACCACCCTCTGCTCTCTGCTCAGATTTCACAATAATCAGAATTTTCCGATTTAGTATGCTATTAATTACATGAATAATAATTATTATAGCATATGCTTTACCAGAGCTCCAAAATCATGGTCATTCTAGTTTAAAATTAGCCCGTCCAGCGAAATAAACAGGCAAACCTCACGTTAATTTACGTGGGACAAAAAAACCTGCCTTGACTGATAATGCCAATTACTTTGGAGCATCCTTTGGTCAGAGCTGTAAAGAATCGCCTGTCCTTGTGTTTTCTTCCCAGGGACATGGGCTCTCTAGCTCTCCTTCATGGCCACAGTTACTTTCTATTGCCTCCATGACTCATCACTCATGGGTGAAGGCCATGAGAGACCCTTTCTTCTGTGCCTTTCCTCTTCTTCCTCCCTCTGTGGTATGACCTACAGACATTTTAGGTAACAGCAGAACAACTCAAGAGCGAGCATATTCAAAGGAGAATTTGTACTATGTCAGAAGTAAATACTGGCATAATCTAAACCCATTAGGTGTTAATGGACGAGTTTCCCAAATTACTGTACTTGGGCTGCCTCTCTCTATAATGAGAGAGGTTACTTGGGGAACAGTTTATTGCTGCTTGTATGAAAATGTTCACAAGGAAAAGATAGAGGAAATGAAGGTAATTTTCTTGTCAGGAGCTGGGCTGAAGGTAGCTGGTGTTTAAGGAGGCAACTTGAGTGTTTGGCAAATTGAAACAAAACGTTCTTGTCACAAGTGGTAGTACCACTCAGGTTTTATCCTCAGGCAAGGTATATGTGAGGTACTGCTGGTGGATTTTTTGTTTTAAATGTGCCTCTCCTGGAATACATTTGGAAATTTCTAACATTACCATGTCTGACTATTTCCTGTATCCAGTTGTGTGACCTTGGTAGCATGAAGGGATGTTAGAGGAAGGGGCTGCCACACACAGCTCTGGGGCCGAGCATCCTCTTCCCTGCTGGAGCCCAGCCCAGGGACCCAGTGTCTCCTCCCTGGTGAAGGTGGCTGCTGCTTTCCTGCCCAACCACCAGCAACTTCAACAGTGCCTATGCACTGGACTTGCACAAGTGCCAACAGCCAAGTTCCTTTCTCCCCTTTGGCTATCAGGGCTGAGTTTCATTAGTTAAAGCACACACTCCCCTTGTGCAGCTGATCTTGCTGAAACAACCAACTTCCTGCTCCACATACCCTTGTCAACAAGTCTGGCTGACCAGGGCGCTCTGCTGTTGTCTTCTGGGAGTGTTGTTCGGTTGCGTTTGTGCATCTGTACGCTTGGCTTCCCCCCTTCTTTGTCTTCCCACTTGACAAGGTCCTTGGTCAGATGACATTAACAAAGCAGGTGCTCTCTCCTTCCATATGGTCTGACAGGTAGATTCCAGCTGGGCTCTGGATACAGATACAGAAGGGGGGGGATGGGAATTGTGCCTCTTTCTGAAGGAAGGCATCTTGGTACCCTTAGCATGCAGTCCTAATTAGAAACTACTCCTTTGACACAGTCAGGTGATGCTGCATTCCTACACTGCTTACTGTGTATAGATAGTTAATAAGAGCATTTTGGTGCATTTAAGAAGTAAGAAACTACTGGTAGTAGTTAATCTAGAGCAAACAGTAGTGGAGGGTTTGTATATGTCTAATGAAGTTACACAGACATCTTGAATGTATTTTATTAAGATGTGATAAACAGTTCCTGACAATCAACCTTATAAAGTAATGGCAGCAAAATGGAAGGAAATTTAAAGGGAGGATATTTAACACATAACAGAGAAAAAATATCTGTTAATGATAATTTAGCATAGTGTCTCTTCAGAGCACAGTTTTATGCCTGTTTGAAAGGTTATAAAACTTCAAAACAGTACAAATAAGAAAGCAAAATGAGCCACAAAAGTCATTATGAAAATTAACAGTGTTCTCCTTAATGTGTACGTGAATTGAATACCACAGTACTGCAGTAAGAGAGCATCTGTAGCTGGAAACACCATATGTTTATCTAGCTCATTACATTTTGGCTATAAAATTACACTGAACTCTTAAGACTACCATTGCAACAACTGAGTGTGGGAAATAAAGACTTCACATTATTAGATAATTAATTTTAAGATGTCACAGGTTTACTGTGCTAGAACAGTTTGAAAATCACAGAATCACAGAATATTCTGAGTTTGAAGGGACCCATAAGGATCATCGAAGTCCAACTCCTGGTCCTGCACAGGACAGCCCCAAGAATCATACCATGTGCCTGAAAGCATTGTTCAAATGCTTCTAGAACTCTGTCAGTTAGCAATAAAGCATGATTCCTTTTATAAACTCCCCAAATCTTTGTTCGTGAAGCCTAGCCATGATGATGATTTTATAAACTCATAAGAGCTTTAAGTTCAGTATTTCTTTCATTATTTGGTCTATTTCAAAAATCCCAGGCTAAGTATATGCAGAATACAGTGACTGATAAGCACACACAAAAAATGTTCTTAATTTAAGATGTATTTATCAGACTAGGCACTTATAGTTTATAGACTCTTAACATGTCCTCCCCTATGTAAGCAATCTTCTCCTCCACCACATCCTGTGTATTCAGTGGAGCAGCAAGAGGAGGAGGGACAGTAGGACAGGAGTATACATATTTGTTCCTACACAATACACAGAGTAGCACCTAGAAGCAGGAATACACACAGACAGACGTACAGGCACAAGGCACTAATTAGGTGAACCAGCAGCTTTACAGGGATGCTCTCTGGCCTTCAGGACAGTGGCTGTTCTGCTTGCTTATCTCCAGAATGTTTGGGTGTTGGACCACGCTTACCACACAAAGGAAAAGAAATCCCTCTGCAACACCTCTGGCATAAGGTGTCACCTAGAAAATGTATGTTGCACCTCAGCTGGAGTCAGGTACTGTCTGTGTATAGTTTGTGGCTCCTGACTACATGAAAACAAGCAGCTTAAGTAACCTCCCCAGTTCAGTCCAGCTGTCAAATGTATTTTAATTGAAGGACTGGCCCAGATGTATTCAACTTGCTCTCCCTTCATCTGAGCTCAGTACTCAATTATTTGCAACTGTTTGGATACCCAAACCTAATGGTTGTCATATGATTTTTTTTGTTTGGTGGTGTTGTGGTAGTTCCTTTTGGGTTTTTTTTGTTTTGTTCCAAGTAATGAAGTCCCTCCTCAAATGTCTTGATTGCTACCTCTGGATTGATACAATACTATATTTGTCAGAGTCTGCTTTCAAGGAAGTTTTTTGAAGTCCTATTTGGGGTTATTACCCACCCACTCTTCTGTCACTTTCAGCAGTAGTGCATTGTAGCAATTCGTGCATTGTTTTTTTCTCAGGTGCATCCATCTGTGAATTTTCATTCCCCTGTTGCAGGGTTCAAATTGTGAACAACTTCCATTGCATTTCTGTAGGCCTTGCTTGACATGACTAGAAGCTGTAAGCTGTAATGTTTATGCTTATAGACTGTGTGAAAATATGCAATGTTTATACTCGTTAGCTGTGTGTCTAATTATAAGGTTTGAGAACATAGTATGTTTAGAGCAAGAAAGCCTTGAGAAAGTATAGATAAGGGTGCACCTGCAATTTTCAGAAAGTTCCTAATTAGGAAGGCCTCTACATTCCAACTATGATTTCAGATCGCGTGGACAGAACATCAGGTCCAATGAACTGGAGACATGAGGCGCGTGTACAGACTGAGCTATCCAATCACCTTGTTGTAAGCATGTGCCCCAAACAAACTAAACTGTATAAAAGTTGACTTAATTAAATAATAAATGGAACATATGGCTGACCACATTGGCCTGTATGCCTTATGTTTATACCCCTCCATCAATATTCCCCTGCTGCTTCCCCTTTTGTCACTTAAGGTGGGAAATACAGGATAAAGCTAAACCAGTTACAATCAGTACTAGTTCTGGTGCAATGAAGATCTGTACAGTGGCCCAAAGAGGTCTCTGCTTAGGCAAAAATCAAAATTCCTGTAGTGGAAAACACCTCAAGAGCTATATGTAAGAAACCTTATCCCATGCCTTGTGCTCCAATCCAGTGCTTTCTGCCATTTGGAATAGAAGTTAAGTGACTTAATGGTTGACTCCAAAAGTAGACATCTAAATTTAAAACTATCAGTCTGACAACCTCCTTTTTTCATTTTAGATAGGCTCATTTAAACCTACTTCTACAGCTAATGCCCCAAAATGCCTTGACAGACCTAAGCCACTCTGTGCCTTGGTCATACATCTAGGTTTGGCCATTGTTCACGGATAAAATTCCTGTCTAAGTTGAAGCTTTTGGTTGCTGGGGATCCTCAGAATATGTCTGCATAAAAGCAGCAACAGCCATAATTTCTTTCTTTCCACTTCCCATGGAAATATTTTAACTGCCAGCCTGTAAGTCAGTTTTAGTAATTTGTCCACTCTCTTTTTGAAATGATAAGGAAAAGGATGCAAGGTTCACAGCACCAGAGAAAGTAAATGCTCCAGCAGCCTGAGGGCATCTGCCCAAAACACCAGGGACTTTTGGATTCCAGTCCCTGCTCCTTGTACTGGGTTTTGTCACATGGTTTCCAACTGCAAAGGCATATTCTCTTTACAAGCTGTGTTATTTCTGGCAAGACGTATACTTGGATTGCAACTGCCACATATCTCTGAATCCTGACTGCCACTATCCTGCCCTTCATCTCTGCTCCAGGCAATGTACCTCTGTCCTCTCTCACATGCTGTCCCCAGCACTCTTGTAACAGGGAGTTGTTCTCATAGGATCATATCTCTGTGTATGTTTGCCCGTGTTTTTTTTGCTGCGTCACTTTCTAACTGAGCCCTCTCCCCTCACATGCTAATGGCCACTAAAGAAAGCACATGAGAATGCACAGCTCCCAGAAACAACATCTTACAATGGCTCTGTACTCAGTACTGCCCAGTTTACTAGTTTAGTTTGTGGATTTAAAACAGTTTGAGGTATTTCTGGATCTTGTGCAATTCCCTGCATGCATTTTTTGGAAGGTCCCTGGTTTGAAACCAGGCAGAAACACCACGGCCAACGTGTCGAGTGAGGCGGAGCGCAAGGCACAGCGCTATTACCAGGCCTGCATGAACGGGAGCAAGATTGAGGAGCTGCATGCCACCCCGCTCGTGGAGCTCATCCAAAAGCTGGGTGGCTGGAACATCACAGGAACCTGGGCCGGTGGCAACTTCAACGAGACGCTGCGGGAGGTGACGGCTCCCAGAGAGGGAAGAAAAACAAAACCAAGCAGCCAAAGCTATAGCAAAAATATATATATTACATATAAAACAGATATATACAGTGAGAGTATTATATATCTATAACCCCAGAAACCCTAAATAGCTTCCCAAAGGGAAGAGGGGAAGGGAGAAGGGAAAAAGGACCAAATAGGACGAAAAGGGACAAAAACAAAACAGGTCTACATGATCTAAAAACCCGGTAACCAGCAAACTAAAGAACTGGCAAAATCTCACCACTTCCCTTGAGAGAAGCAGGACGGCTGGACGCGGCCCAGCACTCTGCCCTCACATGTGGCAGACAACAGCAGTCACCGTAGGCCTCAGCTCCGGATAAGCCAGACCAAGACAGGGACTCACCGTTCTCGAACCTCACCGGAAAGGAAGAGGGCAAGCTCTCTTATCTATGCCCTATTTATACCCCAGGTTACGCAAAGGAATAGCATGGAATACTTCCTTTGTTACTTTCCTAGTTCCTTCCTGGTTACAAGCTGGTCTCCAGGAAGGCCTAGACTGAAACCATCACAAAAGCCCAGGTGACTAACTTCAGACTCAGTGTTTTACTGCAGAGATTTGAATATCTAAAAGTTTATTTTATAGCACTGCTTTTGAATCTAGGTTGTAGCTTTTGAATCTAGGTTGTAGCTTTTGAATCAAGGTTAGAGTTAAAAAAATCCCAGGAGTGATATGTTGCTGTTTCTATGAATATTTATATACACAAATTAGGTATTTTAATAAAAAAAATTCAAGTGGGTACTAGTATTTTTATGGAATTCTACTAGCTAATAATAATGCTCCTCTGTGGGAGGAATTTATAAGTCAAACTAGTGGTGAAAATTAACATTACTCATTCAAGATTAAAGCACACCTCATGTATTTAATTGTGTGTGTAAGAAAAAGAATGCAATATATCCAAGGGCATTATCTGCTGACAGGTTCAGGGTGCCAAATACTTTCACGGATTTTCAGATATAGGGAATACTACTGTACATTAAGCCCTCACACATATTAGAAAATATTCATATTAGTTTTGGCTTGATTTTAAGGGGATTTCAGACTTTGTATTGCTAAAAATTAGTTTCAGATTCATTTTTGAATGGTGAGCTCTTAGTCTGATTCCTTTCCTTCTGCAAGTATTAGTCTGGAGTTCTTTTGCTAGAAACTGTCTTGAAAATATCCTCAGTGGGACAAGAAAGCAAGACACATCATAAGGTAAAGAATATCACATGATGTTGAATGAAAAAGAAAAATTTCTCTATAATTTTTTCCCCTTTTATTGCAATGCATTTGTATCCTGATATTTAGGTATAAGAGATCAAATAACTATAGAAACCAGGCAGTATTACCTACAAAATTCTGCCAATGACTGTTCAATAGCATTTCTTTTCCTTCAGGCTGATAGCTTTCCATGTCATACAACACGAGAATCTGCAGTGGTAGTAGTTTGTATCAACTTACTGCCAAAATGTGCAAGGAGGGAAACTGCCACTGTAATCTTAAACATCAGAAGATTAGCAGGGAGGAGCTTGTAGTACAGGGTATTCTGCCAGGAACTAGGAATTCATCAGAGCAGGCAAGAGTTAGTATCACAAAGCTCCCAAAGCTGCAGGTTTACTAGTTCCCATTTTATCCCAGCTGGTCTGGGCATCTGTGGGCAGTTCCTAAAGCATCCTCTAAATATTCACTTACACTATTCCAGTTTTCCTAACTTACGGAGGAGAACAAGAGCTTGTTCTAAAAAAAGCCCTAATTTACACAACTTTTCACATGGTTTCATGGCAGCATACACATTTTCTCTGCTGCCAGGAATTTGGCAGATTTTGAATAATTTATGAATTTATTGAGCACAGTGACTGCAGCCTATCCGAGGGGTGCCTCTATAGCAGATGGCATGTGCCGTTACCCTGCCTTGTTTTCACCTGTCCTTGCGTTCCAGCTCTTTTATACAAAATTCTGTGGCAGAAAAGCAAAGCTATCTCAAGATATGACCAAAAGAAGAAAACAAGTCTATTTTTTTGTGATAGTGAGATGCTCTAATTCAAAGCGCTTACACATTCATGTTACCAAAAAACAGATTATTTTACAACAAAAGAATTTTAATGAAATACACTGCAAAGAAAATTAGTTTCAAGTGCATTTATTTTGAAATAAACAATATTATATGTATATATTCATATTTATATTAAATAACATTATTAAACATGAGGAAAAATATTCTTAAAAACTAATCTGACACTTTCACATTCTAGTTTATATTACGTGACTACAGTTATGAAATATATAGAAAAATGCCAAAATTGTCTCAAGCCAGCCATAAATGCAAAGTGCACTATTGCCTAGGGCAGTGGAGGATCAAAATGATGATGGTACTGCTGCTTCCTCCAAGGGAAGGATCACTGTGAGTGGGCAGAAGAGAATGAAAAGAAAAGATGGGACTTCATGACTCCCTGCCATTTCTTCCCTTTTTTTTGTCCTTCATCACTGAAGAAGCAAACTGGGTTTTTTACATGCTGACAAGAAGCAGTGAGACAGTTCTGCGTACCAAGACAATACACTGAATACAGTTGATTCCCTACATGATCACACAGGGATTGCAGCTTATCTATGTTCTGCTGTGTCAATTCAAGAACCTTTATCCCAATTTATTTGATTTTTTTCTTGTTGTCAGTAGTTTAAAGACACCAAGGTTGAAATTTTTTAAGTTTTTATCATGAAATATTAACTAAACTATCATCCTTCAATAGTTTTCTAAACTGGTTTGTTGTTTTTAGCCACCACCGAGCACACTTTTTTCTGGACTTCCCAGTGTGGAATTTCTTAATAAAAAAACTTACTTCCTATTTTGTTTTGATTTTTTTACCAGAGATGAATCTTGCTATAAATTAAACATTTCTAAACTTAGGTGCACTTACACAAATGCTGCACGTTTATTCACATGTGATATAAGATGGTATTTGAGCAACATGTGCACTGAATAAAATTTTTAAAAGTCTGCTTTCACATAATTGCGGTAATTAGATATTTAAAACTATTATTTTGGTTCTGTTTTGATTGTCTGACTACCAAATATTTGCCTTTCTGATAACAATTTATTGACATTAGTTTTAGTGTGTGTGTATGTATTCAGCTAGAAGGATTTCAAGGCACAGATTGTTCCAGGACAGATACAGACTTATTCAATGTTCAGTGAACCTTTTCAAGAAGGGTATAAAAATATGTGTTCTTTGTTTGGGCTTAATTCACACCACCTGACAATAATCTTGAAAGGGAGTAAGGAAAAATGCTGCTGCTGAATAGAAAACAAGAAATTTACAGAATATGAAAAACAAATATAACAGTGTCCATACCACTGTTTCAGTAACATTTAAACCTAGAGGGCATGATGGGTTGTAGTGGCTACTGATGGCCTGTAGTCTCCATAACCTTTATACAGCCTAATTTATGTCTGATGTTTCATGTGTGATATTCAAATAATATTATTTAATGAGTGTTTTTCTGTACTGCTGCATGCATTCATGTTTTGTTTTGCTCTTTTGTTTGACACAAACACGAGTTATTTGTTTTCAGATACTGCATTCCAGAGTAGCAAATTAGACAACTATAATTTCTACTCAGTGCCTCTTCATACGAAAGTGCACTATTCACAAGAAACACATGAAGTTTTACTCTACTGGAAACATATCAGTGTATGGCAATAAAATTTATAATAAATATTACAAAGTGTGTGTTACTTAACATGAATTTGAACATTTTGACTTTTCTTTGACATACTGCTTGTAAGACATCTTAAAATCCCTACTATTTTTCAAAAGGATAAATAAATAAACATAATAATAAGACTTGGAGAATCTGAACATTATAGTTCATACAGTACTTTTCCTAGGTAAATACCTATCATTCACATTATAACCATAACAGCTTTATTCTTTTTAAAATAACAGCTTCCAAGAGTTTAATTTGTCCATTCAACTCAACTCATTCAATACCTAATTGTTATGCTACTTAATGCATTCTCATTTTCAGTTTAGCACAAACTTTCAATAGTGCTCTCCTGAAAGCAAATTCACAGTCTGAGCTGATGCAGGGAGTTTCTCTTCATTGCCAAAACATTTTCCTACCCAGGCATAAAACTTTTCTTTTTAATGACAAACTTATCTCAAAATAATAAAAAAAAAATATTCAAAACATGTTCTTAAAAAACGACTTCTGCCACTCAGGTAAGAGTTAGTTCATCGTTGAAATAAAATACATGCTGAAAAGCAGTTTCAAGAGTTGGTGATCAGTACACTAAGTGGAAAAGAAGTCCTGTATTTTCTTCTGCAGCTGGAAGATTCACAATTCACATGGGTTAGTTTGTTCTTCATTAGGAATTCATAGGAATAAATATTTCTAGCCAGTGCAGATAATTCTTCTTCCTTCCTTTATCTCAGCATATCTTGTCTCCGAAATTGCTTCCACAGATCTCTGAGATGTTCACCGGTTACAGTCATCACACAAGAGTAATATTCCTTCCAACCATACTTTGGAGTCTCCTGTGAAAAGTGAAAAACATACAATTGAAAAAAAGATATCATGCACTTAATTCTTTAATTCTACATTATATTTTACTCAGACTCATACACACTAGATAGATGTTTTAATATTAAAATAATGAAAGATCAAATTTACTTCTGTAAAATGAGGGTTATAAATCCATACACAGGTTCAGTATTCAAAATGCATCCTCACCTCACAGCACACTGTTAGCATTCAACAGATAGCCTATTTATATTAAAGGCTGCAGAAAAGGATTTGCTCTTTATTCAGGTATGTCCTGCTCCCTCTCTAGTTTTGTTTCTTGCTTGTGTTGACACTGTACTAGAAAGTTCACTTATGACACCAAACAAAAAGCACAGAAAATTACTAATGTTCATTAAACGGAGGCATCACGAAAAGCCAAATACAATATAGGCAGATGACACGAAAGCTTCTGTATACTAGGATACCTTAATCCTAAAGCACACTGTAGTTCAGCAACCTGAATAAGTGCCCATTGAATGGAGAAGAATACTGGCCAAGGGCTGGCCTGGGAGGTTCACTAGACTCTGCCATCTGTAATTATCACTGGATCTTATTATTTCTTCTGCTATTCCTAACTTCACAAGCCTATTTTGAAAGCAGGTGTAGAAAGATGAAGAGATACTAAGTATTAGAGCAACTGGGGAAAGAAGCTAAGGGAGAAACAGGAATTATAATTGCTATAGGGAAGTAAAAAAACATTTACAAGTAATTTTAATTTCTAAGATGATTTACAATTTAAGTACAGTATCTGGAGGCAAGTGGTTACAGTATCAAGGTGTCATGGTTTAACTGGGTAGGCAGCTGAACATCATTCCCCCCACTCTGGAGAGAGAATCAGAAAAAAAACAACCCCCTAAAATTCATGGGCTAAGATAAAGACAGTTTAACAGAAAAGGGAAAAAAGAATTCGAATATATGAAACAAGTGATGCACAAAGCAATTGCTCACCACTCCTCAACCAATGCCCATCCAGTTCCAGAGCAGCTGCCCCCACCCAGCTTTCCTCCCAGTTTATTTGCTGAGCATGACACCACCTGGTACGGAATATCCCTTAGGCCAGTTGGGGTCAACTGTTCCAACTCCTTGTGCACCCCCAGCCTCCTCATTGGAGTGTGGAGGACCCCAGGAAAAGCTGAGAAGTCCTTGACTTAGTGTAAGCAATGGTCAGTAGCAACTACATCATCACTGTGTCATTGACATTATTCTCATTCTGAATTCAAAACACAACACAGTACCAGGTACTAAGAAGAAAATTAACTGTCTCTTAGCCAAAACCATGACACAAGATTAGAGATTGTCCAATACCTTGTTTTGGCTGAAATGAGTAAAGCTGTTAAAAATATTGCAACACTGCAGTACATTAAAATCAACCATTAGATAGTGAAGCCTATATCCATTTATTCTTCTCACTCATCTTGTTTAATTAAAAAACATAGAATTTAATAGAGAAGTTGTAAATATTCAGAAAACAATCTAATCCACAATAGTATATAATCCAGACTTTAAATTAAATATTAGAAACAATACTTACATGAATGCATAATTAGTTGAAATTTATAGTCAATCTCATGAAAAAATGCATTACTTGTAAATTGCACTGCATTATTTAACAAAAGCACATTCAGTTGATTAACTCGTGCTTTAAGGTACACATTTTTTATTTTATGAAACAAGTTCAGAGAAATGTTGATGAAAGTCATTAAAAGAAATGCTGAAATACACTGACTGTTCAGCTGAACAGTGTCATTTCTAATGTATGCACCGTTCTTGCATCTACTCTCAGTGTACCAAATCCACAGAAGAAACATTTTGTTCACACACTTAGCAATGCTTTCACATTTCACTGGAACATTCTCCTCCCACTGTATCCAGGTATGTTTTTAAGCTTCTAGTCAGGTTTAGACTCAAAAGCCCAGGTTCTGTAATCTCCAATTACTTTTGTAAGATAAGTCAGTAAGGCCTGCCTAATCACACGCTTCTCACTTTCTCTACTTTAGAGAAGAGGTAAGGAAAAGTCTCTTCAAGTAGTAGAGTAACAACCTCTTTTAGTTTTTTTTTAATCTTACAACAGATGTATTCAACTGCTGTGTACTAGGATAGTATAGAAATTAAAAGCTTTAAAAATATTAGCTACATGACAAATTTAATCTCACTTGACAGAATGAAGTGTTTACAGAAGATAACAATTTATAGTTGAAACATAGCTATAAATGAGATTCTGAATCCATGCTTCAGTCTTTCATGTCTTTCTCAAAATGAAATTTCCTTCCTCAGTCAGTCTCAAGGCACTATTTTCAGCTATTAACTATTACTTCCTAAAAACCTTAAATCAGAAATTTTGAAACTCCACAACATTCAGAACATCTAGAAATCAGTTCTTTTAAAGCAAAATGTCTTACGATTCTCAGGAAATTACTGGTATATAGAACTTAATTTCTAGATTTACATCTGTGACGTAAGAGTTACTTTCAATACTTTAGAAGTCAATAAAATCAAAATTTTGGCTTAAATATCTATCACAGCTATTGACCATGCAAATAGTTTGGCAAACAGTACTTTTAGATGGACTTGAATCCCTTCTTAAATTGGCTTCTAGCATCCCTTTTCAGAAATTAACTTTAAAGGGCTTTGTTAGAAATTTCCCTTATAATCCTACTGTAAGATTCGAAGCAGAGTTCTCCTCTATGCTCTGTTAGGCAGCTCTCTTAACGTGTTTTTTTCAGTTCTCCCTGCGGTGTATGCAAAGGAGTACCTGCCAATGCTGTGTCAGGCTCTTTGCCCTGCAGGGACCACACACAGCTTGTTACAGGTTTCCCAAGGACAGACTATCATTATTTATTATAAGGGTACAACATTCTTTACAATGTGGAGTAGATGGCATTAGTGCATTTTAAAGATACGTGATGTACAGCACAATGTGCTTTATCCCTTTTCAAGGTGTAGATTCAAAGTAGGGTATAATCTGTAGTATGTGTGCCAAGTATCCTTATCTCCTTCATCAGAGTTCTCCATTTACCATAGAAAGTATATCAAAGCACAATGATCTGTACTTTTATATTTAGGATGAAATAAAATTAATAGTAGTTGTACTGCATCTAACTTTGGGATGTAGTTGCAGACAATTTTTGTATTTCATGTATGTTTATGTGCTTCTTTGTACATCAGACTGAAATGAAATTAACCACTGAAACTGTTCAATTTCAAATCTCCAATGATTTCATCTTTATTATTTATAAACTAAATGAAAAATAATAATTTTTAGAGTTATGTAAATTCACTTTCACTCCACAATGTATGGCAAAGACAGAACTATCTCTGTTCTCCACAGTAACTTTTGCCAAATCACTTCACATGCTTTGGCTAAATCTTCCATTTCCATTAACTGGCACTTGCAACAACTTTACTAGAAGTTTACAAAAAATCTGAAAAACTATTACGAGTTATGGAATGTTTTGCACAAAAAGGAACTGATTTATTGCCTGAATTCAGATCTGATAAGGTATTGGTGTATGTAATTTTATTAGGTTTGATGATAAGGTACTGGATTCCTTTGTGTCACTGCCTTTTTTTCCACTAGGTCACATACCCTTCACTCCTATTATTAGGGATGCATCATGACTGTATAGCATTTTGCCAGTTTCCTGTGAGAGCTGTTCCATATCTTGAAAAGTTTACAGTTTAAACAAGACATGCAACTGCAATATGGGTTTTGTCAAAAAGACAAAAAGTACTACTAAACCCCATTTTTAAAAATACATGGGCAAAGAAGGAAGGAAGCTTTGAGAGTCAAAAGTTTCAAAGATATGATCTTTAATTTACATAAAATTAATCTAAAGCCATGACCTTCCTCTCATGTGACTAGCAACTTGGATTATTAAAATATTGTTTCAATTATTTCATTAGTCATTTACACTTCCCATTAATAAGGTGGAGAAACCAGATGCTTTGTTTATTAAGATCAAATTTCCTGTTCTGGCCCTCACATATTAGTACAAATGCTTCAGTATTTGGGTTATACTCAAAAAGGAAGTATAATTTTAAAAGTGTTAATAGATAATCAAAATAATAATAAAATAATTTTATGGATGCTGAATGTTACATGTACAAGAACAACATAAACAAATCAAACAGAACTCATCTTCTTTCTAGGAGGACAAACCATCTGTGTAAGCCTGGACATGCCCCAAGCCATCTCTACTGCTGGATTTCAGAGAATGTGACACACTTCACTGAAAAAAAATGGTCTGAAAAGTTCCAAAGAACACGGTTCATGATACATGACATGTCGTGGCACAGGAAAAGGTCAATAGTTTAGATATATTTCCTCTCCCTTGTCTATCTCGCACAGGGGTCTACAAAGGAAAAACACTACTGGGACTGGAGAGCTGATGGGCTACCAGTCTGGGTAAACAGACCCCACCTCTCATCCTTAAACACTCAGATTTTACACTGTTGCTGGAAGCCAGCCATCAACCCAGACAAACAGGATCCAAGATGCTTTGCTTTGCTTTCATTACATGCTATCTCAGAGTTAGGGAAGAAAGATGGAAACCAGAGGCCCAGCACACTCAGTGGCATACAAGTAGTCAGAGAGGCATATGATAGAAAAGGGTAGGATTCAGAAGGTCAGAGGCCAATATAATATATGGAGCCATCTGAAGACGGTTATTGAACATAAAAGCTTAATATTACACCTCAGAATTAAAAACAGAAGGGGAATGACAGTCAAACCCTCCTGGCTCAGAAGCACATGAGATGTGCTGGCTACTGCACAGGGTCCACTGACTCCCGACCACCAATCATGGGGCCTTGTTTGTCATGGTGTACATCTCTTTGCTCCTCCCCTCTGTAAAATAATACATCTGGGAAGTAACAGCCTTCATAGCAACAACTGCAAACTCTTTAAATGTAAATAGGAAAAAACTTTAAATCACAAAGAAGCGAACTTTTGCTTTATGTAAGAAGGGAAATGTCTACTAACACACAGTGTCTGCTGTG
Organism: Neopelma chrysocephalum; assembly: GCF_003984885.1. NCBI lineage: Eukaryota > Metazoa > Chordata > Aves > Passeriformes > Pipridae > Neopelma > Neopelma chrysocephalum. The sequence goes on along the minus strand of NW_020897700.1, from coordinate 5,513,771 downwards.
TCCACCGTGTGACAAACAGTTTCACAATTTGGCTACAGAATATGCACACCCCAGTTTTTACACTGAAACCCACAGCACAATCTAATTGTAAGAATGGACATTCATGTAGTGCATACATGGAAACAGTCATGGTGACTGTGTGTGGACACAGTGCTGATTTTTGAAAATTGCTGGTACAGCATTAATCAAGCCAAGAATTATTATTGCTTCCAGAAGTCTAACAGTATAAATTGAAGTAGAACCAAGTTACTAACAGTCAGAAAAATCTACCTCTACAATCTTCATTGGTAAATCCTTATTAACTATAGGCACCTTGGAAATTACTTGAAAAGAGGTAACAGGACAGACAGAAAACAGCAACAGAAACTATGAAAGAATACTTTTCCTCATTTCAAACACAGTACAAAATTGGAGCTGGCTTACAAAACAGTGACAGTGTGAGTCAGTCATTACCAACTCCAGCATAAAATTCTATTGCTTCATTCAAAAACACAACGTAATGCTTTGAGCTACCACACTGCTTGCAGTCAGATAACCTTTTCCTGAATTTTTGAACAGGAAACAAAGCAGTGACAGCTAAACATTCAGCCATTCTTGCAAGCATGCCAGCACACTCAGATTGGGTGGCTAACACATACCGTCATTTATCTGCTATAGAGTTCCTTCCTCACGCAGGATTTGAAAGTAGTATACCTCTGTATAGGTTTGTAGCCCTGTGGAGCAGAAGATGGAGAAGTGCGCAGATGCAGACAACATGTGAAGGCAGCCAGAGGTAAGCATAAGACAACGGTATCATGAAAATACAAAAAAATGGCTTTAAGTGACAAAGAGCTAGGAGATACAGTACAGCATGTGTTATGCAGAACGTTTATCATTTAGTCATTAAGTTCCAAGTCTTTCAGTTTAAAAATGGAATTTATAAAGGAAAGGGAATATTCTTATATATTTTTTAATTAATTAAAAAAGGAAATAACTAATTTAATTAAACATTAAGCAAAAATAAGGTTTTTCATGTCTGTACATTTTAGTAAGTTTATCGCAGTACTCTGAATGACCACCTGATGGCAGTTTAACATATGAATTGGTTTCAAACTACTAAAACCAAAACAAGGTTTTGGGTTATACTACTAAATTGCAGAAAGAGAGAAATGTCATTTGATAAACTCTTTAAGACATTTACTTTTCCAAAAACGTATTTAAATTTATATTAAAATGCAAATTTATTATGTTCCTATAAGAAGTAGCACTTGATCCTCCTCAAGTTTGTAAAGTCATGGCTAAGCTTTTAAATACATCAAACTTGGTAGATTCTGACTGATGTTTCAGAGCTCCATTTTCATTGGACTTGTGTAACTCTTTGCTCTTTAATATGTTTGCTTTAGTCTGACTACATAACCACAAAATGCTCTTTTCTAAAATACATGGTCCTGGTACCAAACTCTGTTATGCCCTCAAGATTCTGGGCAAATATTTTAGCAAAACAACTTTTAAAAATGTTGAATTGCTAAGTATAAGATGTTAATTGTAAAATCATACTTCAAATCGTAGGCCTAGCTGAAACTGTAATTTTTGGATGTTTTTAGAGTGATAATCCGACACTACACTGATTTGGATAGACATTAATTGTGGGATACTTTCCATTAAAATTAGGCATTTATACTTTGTAAACAGCTTCATATTTCTCATGGCAAAGATTTCTATGCTGCTACAAAATACTGCATAAACAGAAGCTGTTATGATCTTTTATCTGTATAATGGAACTGACTGAATCTTCATATGGATGGAAAACACAGTTATTGACAAAGAAGAGGTTAGTGATTTGTTAGTTTTGATTTAGCACCAAGACAACATTTGTGCCTCCACATTGCAAGAGTAAGAGGGCAAATTTTTACTTGTTATGGACACATTAAATACTGTTTCACTTTTAATGTACAAACAACAGGAAGCAATCAATGACCTTCCACCAATTTGTTCTGTGAAAAAGGTTCTTACGTGTTTTCTACTTTTCATTCTAAACCAAAACTGGAGTGGGTAGCGGGTGTTTATTAAACTGAAAAAGCAAATTTCTGCAGAATTTTTACTACTACCCACTCTTGGAAAAATCAGGTTTGTGTGACACTTACAAAAACTTACTGGAAACTGTAATTCCTCAGTTTGGTACTGTAATTGTCTTGGAATACTATGATTAATGAAGAGAATGCATTTAACAGAATTAGAGGACCAAATCACGATCATCTCCTATGCAATCTGGGAGGTATTTAGTATCTTATTAAAATTAGACATGTAATTTATGAAAGACTGTGTTATTCTTCTGAATGTCCTTGGCTATTCTTTATAGTTCTTTTACAGTCCATGGGAATATTTTATAGTGGTCAAGGGAAAAGAAAGATATATACATAAGACAGAATAGTGCTGGATGATACAGATTTTTTAGGATTATATGTAATTTCTGTCATGCATTTTGTGAAATAGAAACATGTAATACAAGAATTACTTAGCAAGCAGACCATTTCCTGGTTAAATAAACATACACTGCACACTTACAATTAGTAAACAATTAAAACATATAGCCAAACATCTTGAAACGGTTATGAAACAATCATCATTCCCACACCATAATAAAACAAACTGAGGACCAATAAGGAAATAAGTTTGTTACAAATGCAGTGGTTGTTATCCACATTTTATGTTTGATCATAATATTACAGAAATAACAAGTAAACTATTAAACTCAACACCACTTCACAGAAAGTTCTAACATTATATTTAGGAAGCTATCTAAAATAACTGAAATTACATCACAGAAATAACATACTGAAATGTGAATCTAAGAACCATAATAGAGCTTAAGATTTATATCTTAAGTGATAAGGTTGTCAGTAAGAATACCATTTTACATTTAGTCAAAAATGTTAACCCCATCATATATATAAAAAAAGGCTTTTGTTGATCATACCCTAATTAAAAAATTTTCTGCTACTGTAACATTCCCCTGGCACTATATCGAACCTGAAGAGGGCAGCAAGGCCTACACATTCACCATTGTTCCCTATGAAAATTTCCTGCAAGTAATTTCCTGCCCTCTAGCTTATTATAATTGAATGTATTATATGCAAGGTTTAATTATCAAAAGCAACGATGAACTAGAATACAACATTGTTCAGCACCACTTCGCTTATTCTTTATTTGAAAATTAAAACTATCTTCTGCTGCAACTCTTTCCAACTATCATTATCAACAGTTGGTATTTTATATGTTTTAGAATAGCCAGTGTTTGACCTTTAACTAAACTGTGTGAGCTTGAGAGAGGCAAATTCTCTTTTCTCTGCAGGCAACCCAGACATAATTGCTACCCTTGTTAAAATTCTTAATGTTAATCTATTAATCACACAATACGGAAGAAATGACAGTATGCAGAGGATTTCTCATCTCCGACTTGGTTTGGTAAAGGTACATTATGTCCTCTATGTATTGCTTTCTAGCCAAAAAAAAAAAAAAATCAAGAATTTGGGAAGGTTTTTATCTTACAGACTGCTTCAGTATTTCTATAAAACATATGTCTTTAAACACATGCACTGCTGGTTTAAAACCTACATGTCCTACAGATGCTAAAGTAGTGGTAAGTAGTAAAGTCAACTAAGGTAACCATAAAAATTAGAATCCTTACCCTAAACCCTCGATTGAGTCTGTCTTTCATAATCCCAATAAATTCTTTATAACTCAGCTGGTCATCTCTGTCGACATCAAAAATCTTGAACACTGTGTTCACCAAATGTGGTGAAAGCTTCACACCTGTGGCTACATACACAGCACGTTTGAATTCATCTGGGTAAGGAGAACAACAGAAAAAAATTTAAAAACCCATTAAGTTAATGGTACTTTGTGGACAACATACTGTGAAATTCAAGTAAACTTTTGAGTTCTCATGTTTAAACACTAAAAAACCAAGAAAATGTGAAAATCGGGATTGAATTTCACAGTTCTAAATCAAGTAGTTCTCAACTGATACAAAATGACACTGCTTAATTGGTATCAACTATTTTACACAAAATATAACAGTTCATGTACTATACTACGTGCAACAACAAAAATAGAAGAGCATATTGTAATTAAATCTATGTCACATATATGGCATTTATTTATTTGACAAAAAAACAGAACCCAAGAAATACAGCACAGAGAAAATGATATAATCTTTTGGAAAGGACACATGAGGTAGGACTATGCTGGTGTTACTGTGTCAGACTCAGGAAGGGGCTACTTGAGGAGAGCACACAAGTCTGACCACATATTGTTCACCTTGCACTCCCCAAGCATCACAACTATTTTATTAAGGATTTCAGCCAGTACATATGTGCCTAGTTCTTTTAGCAGCCACTTACTGATTTCTTAAAAAATCTAATCCCTCTTCAGAGTTTCTGACACTGTTTCCTTCTGCAACCTTTGTAGAAACCAGATTCCGGATGCTCACTGTGTAAAGAAATGCTTCTGTTTGTTTTAATCTGATCTCTTACTAGTGTCATCAAGTGCCTCAACTCTTGTATTGTAGGATTTGATGAACAAGTATTCTGCATTCAGCTTATCCACCACTTATATGACTTGGCAAAATATCTCTTATGATATGACTGAACTTTCTCCTCTCAAAGCTGGAGTCCTTTTTAGCCTATTACTGGAGACATTAAAAGTACAAACTAGGAACTACAAAACATTTTTGCATTTTTGTCAACAGTTTTATATTGTTATCAAGAGATTTTTTATAAAAATATAAATAATTACCTTGACCTATGGAACGACTTGCAAAATTATACATTTGCATTGCAATTGTAAAGTCTTCTAGATTGTTCAAGAACTGGAAAAATGATCTAAATTCATCAAAGGTGATACCCTAAAAAACAGAAGAACAACATGCACCATAAGAATTATCAGTATTAGAAACAACTGAATAAACAAACCTTGCAGTTATATATGTCTACTTCATTTACGAACAGATACACCTAAAAAAAAAAAAGAGAGAGATTTCTAGTAAAAGTCAATGAAGTAAAGAATTGGAGTCTTTTCTCTTTGCAACTGCAACGGACAGCAATTCTCACCAGAGCAGCTGAAAATGGTGTTCCATTGCTCATGGCAGTTTTTAAGAATTACGGGATTTATTATGACACAACACTTAATACTGATAATAAAGTCTAGGTTTGTATGAATATTGGAGTATGTTTACTACTGAAAACCTGCAAACCACTATTACATATACGTGAGTGCATGTGCTCGCATAAATACACTGAATGAAATCACAAATACATATTATGATCTACCTTAAGTCTGTACTTTAAGGTGAATTTTTTACAGATCCAGATTTAAACATGCAAGTCTCTTCAGCTGATACTCCAAGAATCAAGTACTGCACAGTTGGTTCAGCTTTTTAAAAAAATCCTTTGCATTTTGACCAGACTTCAGATTATGTTCTGTGAGAGTTTCACTGAAAACATTGTTAAAAGAGCTTACTTTATCTTCTTTCCTTATATTTGTTCTTCTCTTCTCTCAGCTATAAATCCAAAGACCTGATAACCTATCTCTAAATCAATTTTGAAAGAGACTCTAAGCTGAGACTTTGAATTAAGCCTATATCTGAATCCCCTTAGTCTCAGCCATTCTGAACATGGGTTGGCATTCTTTGCCAAACCTTGATCTCCACGGACTCCTTTAACTATAATTTCTGGCTATTTTTCTGTTTGCTTTTATCCTGTTATCCTATTTAAGTACTTGCCTCTGAAAATAAACCTGAAGACAACAGAAAGACCCGTGAGCCTTTCTGTTCAAACTAAAATATTGACCTGTCTCTCTCCTCAAATACATATATAGTCATTATGGTATGGTGGAACACAGAAAACATACTAAAGTAGGTTCATGGCAGAGCAGATGGCAGTGTTTGGGTGTAAACGCATATGAGACAGCAAGTACTGTGGAAAATGTGGAGAGCAACATAATGGTGTTATAATAAAAGACTTTTATAGGCCTCCATACAGTTGAGATGTAAATCCCTGCTTAAGTGATCCTACCTATATTCCAGTAAAGGTTTATAAACTGTTTGGAGAGCTTGACCCTTCTCCACCATGAACATATGCTTTTCTCAACAAGCATATTTGTTCTCTGTTTCATCCTTTGCAACTGGGAGGAAACTCTCTTAGACACAAGCAGAACCACCTCCTTACTCTCATTTAAATTTTTATCTTAAAAACTTAATTTACTACTACCAATACTGTTTGTTTCATTGCACTTGAGACTAATAGTTTATGTGTCCAAGTTCCATTTCTTGCACTGTGTTTAGACTGAAAACTCTCTGGGACTGGAATACTTTTGTCACGTATTTGTGAAATTCCTACAAACAAGCCTTTTTGCAGCTTCTGTGTTTCCCCTCCTGGTCAAAACTGCTGCCATGAGTTGACACTGGAGATGGAACAGTGAGATAAAGGAGTCACACATGCAGTCCATGGCTAACCTGTACATACTCCACAACATTTTATCAAATGAGGAAAATATCTTGCTTCATTTAGGAGTTGTACAAGTTCTGCTGAAATAATCTGCAATCATAAATGTTTACTTCCTCTCAAGGAAAAACAGCAGAGGACACAAGAGAAACAGAAGGTCAGGCAAAATGACACCCAAAAACAGCTGGGCATGCAGCATTCTACTATCTCTCTCCTTTTCTAGTACCCTATTTTGTTCAACTGGTAATTGTAATAACGTTTCATATTTACCACACGTTTTGTATTTTCACAGAGGATGTTATCTTTGTGTAAACATTCCAGAACTTTCATACTGAAAAATGTTTATTTTCTATGTAAAAATGTGCTGGTTTTGCCTGGGGCTGAGTTAATTTTCTTCACAGCAACTAGAGTGGGGCTGTGTTTTGGATTTGTGCTGAAGACCATGATGATAATATAGAGATGTATTTATTACTGCTGAGCAGTGCTTACACAGAGCCAAGGCCTTTTTCACAGTGCCACACTGGCAAGGAGGGATTGATGGAAAGTTAGGAGGAGACACAGCTGGGACAAGTGACCCCAACTAACCAAAGGAATATTGCATACCATATGGTATCAAGCTCAGTATATAAAGTAGGGGGAAGGAGGAGGAAGTGGGGGACCTTTGCAGTGATGGCATTCGTCTTCCCAAGTAACCGTTAAGTGTGACGGGGCCCTGCTCTCCTGGAGATGGCTGAACACCTGCCTGCCCATGGGAAGCAGTGAATTCCTTGTTTTGCTTTGTTTGCTTGCATGACTTTTGCTTTTCCTATTAAACTGTCTCTATCTCAACCCACAAGTTTTCTCGGTTTTACCCTTCCAATTCTCTCCCCAGTCCTGCTGATGGGGGAGTGAGCGAGCAGTTGGTGGGCTTTGGTTCCTGGCTGGGGTTAAACTGTGACAAAAAGGAAGCTAACTTTTTATTTATATGGGCAGATTATATATTACTACAGCAAGGAGAACTCATATTAACACACTAGTGCTGCTAAAAATACGTAGCCTTTCTTCAGGAGCTGATATCTGTAGTAATTCAAGATGCCAGCTTAAATTAATCCCTGCTTGGCATCTAGTTAGTAAAAGGAGGAAAACATCTTGAGAGCAGGCAGCATGCCAGCTGAATATTTTAATGTGACTACAATATGGCAAATGATCATCATGTTGCTTTAGGAGTTTCTTCATAGAGGGCCCTGAAAGATTAACATCGCTAACTGCGAGAGTAGGTGCCTATTACTTTACAGACTCAACTAATTTTTCTTCTAAATGGAATCCTCTGGTTAGTATTAGTATTGCAGCATATCACTGTAATAAAACAGAGAACACATTTTATAATTTTTAAATTATAATGTTATTACAAGTATAAGAAAGTACAAACACATGAACAGCGTCTCCATGGCAATAAGAGGCAAAATCCCATTCTCAAAATGAGAATGTGGCCAGCATAAGAGATGCCACAGGGATTTACTTTTTTCACTGTACTAACAGCACATTTACTGAGCCAGTGATACGAAGCTATGAAAAACAGCAGTGCCTTGTTTCACCTAATGGAGGTATGGCATATGACATACGGATATACGGCACTGGTCTTGTGCCAAGATATTCCCAGAATGCAGCATAAGCAAACCTGTGAATTAGTGACACAGCTTTCTACATGGAAGTTTTCCTTAACTGATGGCCCCACCAGAAGTCAAGAAGAGGAAGCTACTGTGGAATACTTGCTATCAGAACAGTGACATTGGAAGATTTAGGAAACCTTCAAAGAATACTTCCTTGTGTTCAAAAGAAAGTATCTGTACTTGTATTTACTTAACTTCACCTTTGCCATTCAAAATATTTCTCTATACCTAAAACTGTCATTATTTTTCAGTTTTCCAAGTGATACTTGTATTATTGTTGCTATACGAGCCCCAGAGTGAGGTGTTGTTTTTTTTCACATTTCCGTCTCAGAACCACACAGAAAGAGCTTTTTAGCAGTTCTGTTGCAGTATCTTGCTCTGAATGCTACTTTTTATGGTAGGTAGAACTGAACGCCTCAGCGGCTAGACCAGGAACTCAGAAAGGGTCACTGAGCAGGAACAGACACCAATCTTACCACTGCATCTTATGCCTAATCTGGTCAAAAGATTGCTTCCCTCTTTCACTCCCCACCTGTATTTATCTCTCAGTGGCCCTAACTGCTGTACAACCACAGGAAGAGTCAGATAATCCAGATATCTGAACAGAAAACTCTTGATTTTTGAGTGTTCTTCTTTCAGGTCAGTTGTCTGATCTTACTGTGAAGACTGAAATTACAATTTCATTTCTCAAACTGACAAAACCAAAAAAACCCGTCCAAACCTATTTATTACTTTTCCTCATGAGCTCTGCTGTCAATGGCATTAAAGTATATAGCTATTGAAGAGTTAGATTTCTAGGACAGATGAATCTGATCTCCTTCTGTAAACACAAACAGAATATACCCAAAACAGTCCTTATTTAAAGGGCTACTTTTAACATTATCCTATTGGTTATCACTGATGCAGAGTTACTACTACATTTATCTCAGATACACTTCTGATGACACATTTGTTGTTAAACAAATGAAGGACTATCTACCTCATGTCTTTTACTGTTTATATTATCATTTCTGTCTCTTCAGTCATTAATATAAACCACATACCAACAATAATTATGCACAAATCATCCATTATTAAGGCTATAAAACAACAAGATAAAAGTGTTATTTCTGAAGAGGTGCTACTCCAGTGGTAGTGCAAAAAAGAAGTAGTAAGAAAGAAAGGGTTTTTTAAATACTTCATTGCTAGAAAGCTGTTCTTTTTAAAGTTGTATGTTTTTTGCTATTTAAACTATATTTTCATGTTTTATGTAAACTTCAAAAATATTACTAGCTAAATCCTATGGAACACAATTCTATGCTATTTTTATTCATGCTATTTTTTATTCTATGCTATTTTTTATTCAAAAAGTAATCTGAAAAACAAGACACACATCTTACAGTCAGTATAAAATCCTGGAACTAAGTAATTCAGAGACAGAATCTCATTCAGTCCAACAAGGCTATGTTTTCATCTTAGTGACAATGGGACTGCATGCTGTGGCCCACTGCTAACAATTACCTTTTCTTCAGGAATACTGCAGCGCATGTTTTCCAAGTAACTTGATGTATTTTCCACATTTGTATACCTCAAAAGAATATGGGCAAAGTCTTCCTCACTGATTGTGTTCATCCCATTAGAGTAGGAAAGGAATTCTATCTCTAGAACCTCAGTTTGTAGGTTATCCATAAATCTGAAGCACAAACAAACAGAAAGAAAGAGTTATACTTTCTATTTCTATTGTTCATGTTCTTAAAAGACTGGTAGAATATGAACCAAGTAACACTACACAAATTAGTTCTCATTTTGCAGCACCGACGGTAAATCCCTTATCTATGTCGACGTATTTTCTAATCAATACGATGATCTTAACACAACGATGAAACATTAGAAAGGATTAAAATTAGTTAATACTTACATTTTTAATTTAATTCTAGTTTATATATGTCTGATTTTCTTCTTCAGCTGGTCACTGATCTTTATTTGTGTATGTTAAACTCAAAATTCCATCATGGTACTAGATTATTTCCCAACATATATTCCCCATGTTGTTACTTACAGCTTGCAATTTAACCTTACTTTTGTCTTTTTAGCAAGCCAAGTATGATGAGATCTTGCAGCCTTTAAATCTAACCTTTTTTTATTTGGTTTTTTTTAAATACTTTACAATTCTCATGATATTTCTATAAACTCTTCCCAACTTAACAACCTATTTAGTATAATCTGGACACCAAAACTGGATACCAAGTATAAAACCAGCTGCCTACAAAAAGGAAATGTAACTTCCCTGATTCTGTCTGATGTCCTAGTCATACAACGAAGGGGGAAATTACCTCTCTGGTCACAGTAGTGCACTGGGAGCTCACGTTCATCTGACTGTCAAACAAAACCTGTAGCATTTTAACATTTTAGCCTTTTGAAAAATTACCTTCTTTTCTGCTTTCTATTTTGAACTCACATCATGATTTGACTTGATGATACAGTTTTAATATTCTGTGAAATACTGAATACTTTTCATGACTTTTCATTTAAGGCAAAATATTTTGAAAAATAAAAATTGATTGGAATACATAGATAAGTGATAACTATAAAGACAATAGGTATTGGGAGCATTTACTGAAGGAGCAATAACCAAACACTGTATCTATTTCAATTATCCAGAAGCACACAGTCTTATGGTTCTGTTTTGATGGCACTCTATTTTTAAAATTTTTAAATTCTACTTTTACTGGCATAATAACTAAGTCAATAGCTCCCACTGTGTTTTCACTTCTACCCAAAGAAGTTTGATCTAAGGTGCCTGCATGGTATCTTCAGAAAATCTTTGCATAAAAAATAAATCAAAACCAAGAAAAAAAGTTCGTAATACCCATAAGGACAGGGCTGGGGTATAACCTCTCCACCCCAAACTAATTATGCACACAAGTGCTAACAAAATTTGCAAACGCAGCAGCATTAGAAGATGACTTTTTATTGTTTTATTGGGCCACTTATTGTTTTGGTTTGCTCTTTTTATATAAAACACACACGAAGGGAACATAAACCTTATAAATGTGCCTGCATAAGCTATGTCTATAGTAATATAAGACACATTAATTAGAAGAACAATGCAAATATTTTTACAGGGAATTAATAAAGACTCACCTATAAAAATCTTCAAAGTTCAGTTCAGCTTTTCCTTTTTTGCCGAAAAAGTGTACAAGCAGTGTAGTATCTGACAGTGAACTTGAAATATCATCAGCACGCTTAAATATTAGAATAAAAAAAATTAAAGGTCATGATTGGATCAGATACAGAAGTATAATCTGAGAATGCCTATCATCGCAATAGACGTTTCAATTGAAAGAGTTTGTATTTGATGTTCATTGTCTTAAAAAAGATTTTAGTATTAAAATCCATTACATTAACTTTGCCATGCAATTTTCACACAAAAGTGCCATTAGCTGTTAATTGCATTTAGTAGAAAATACTTAAATGAACAAAATAATATAAGGGAAGCTGGAATGAAGGGGGAAAAAGCATGAAAAATAAAGCCAGAAACTCATGTGGAAAAAAAATTCTTGTCAGCTGAGGTAAACCATGAACATAATTCCCTTTGTACACAGTCTCCTTTCCCTTCTCCTATGCAACTACAAAGAAATTAAAGGACATTACTTCATATATTCTTATTTTCTATTTCACTATTAAGTATGGGATTGTGTTCCAAAACCACTCACATCAATTAGGTATACATTATACTACAGTTTAAATTTTATTGCTCAAACATATTTTAAAAAAACAGAATCGTAAGATATTTTGAAATAATCATAGAATCAGAGAATCAGTCGGGTTGGAAAGGACATCTGAGATCATCAAGTCCAACCTTGATCCAACGCTGCAATGATTACTAGACCATGGCACTAAGTGCCACATCCAGTCTTGTCTTAAAAACCTCCAGGGACGGTGAATCCACCACCTCCCTGGGCAGCCCATTCCAATGCCTGATTACCCTCTCTGTAAAGAATTTCTTCCTAATATCTAACCTAAACCTCCCCTGGCACAGCTTAAGACTATGCCCTCTTGTCTTACTGATAGCTGCCTGGGAGAAGAAACTAACCCCCACCTGGCTACAACCTCCTGTTAGGGAGTTGTAGAGAGTGATGAGGTCTCCCCTGAGCCTCCTCTTCTCCAGGCTGAACAATAATGAAGCAATATTTTGACTCATTATCTTAAGAATGTTCCACATTTGCAGACAATGTGCTCTCTGTATAGGACAGGAATTTCTGAACATGTATTAATACTTTTTCCTTAATAAACAACAGAAAACTTTGAAAGCCAGAATTAGAACAGAAAGCCAACTGATTTCGACCATTTGTAATAGCAAGAGTTGTAAACAGAAGTTTACATGAAACAGAAAACTAACAGGACAAAACAAACCAAAGTAACTATCATCTGTGTATAATGATTGCACAACATTCCGGTTTTTTTACTACATATTCATTGCCCTTAACTATTGTGTACATGCATTGATTTTACTTCTTTTACAAAGAAACTCTTGATATACTGAAGAGCTAGAAGAATAATTCAGTAATAAAAGGTTCTTAAATAAGCCATAGTATTCCAACATGGCAGTGACTTCTGGAATTAATGGGCATCTGCCAACATTTGAAATATAAAAAGTAATATACTTAGTCACCTTACTGCACCTGCTTAGAGAGAAACTTCTGTCTGAGCTTTCATTTTTCCTATAAAGACAAGATTTTATGAAAAGCAAAGAGTGGGAGACAGTAGTTTCTGCTCTTCCTAGGCAAGCTACCACCAATCAGGAAGTTTTTCTGATGACTCTAGTGTTACAGTACAAAACAGAATGCACAGTACAGGAACATAATAAGTATTTTGGAGATGTAAAAGTACTAATTTTTTAGTACTTTTAATCACCATAATGAGAGATTATAAATCTATGGCATTTACCATAAGTACAGAAAACTCTTTATAAAGATCTGCATGTATAAACCTGTAAACTGCACTCAGAGTCCTGTAAGTTTGACTTTATTTCATAACTGAAGAGGCTATAAATTTATAAGATAGAGAAATTCCACTTCCAAGTGAAGAAACCAGGAAGAAATTTTGAACAATATGCAATAGTTCAACATCATGAAAAACCATTTTATGATGTACCAAAAAAAACCATTTCGTATCTACAATCTCTGAAATATACTATATTAATTTCAAATTTACATACTGATTTGTAAAAAAAGTAAAATGCAATATCCATTAAGAGAGTATTTACGTATCAACAACAAGGGAAAACATCAGGCAGTAACAACACAAATCCTTTCCTTTCACCATCCAAGATCTAAAGAAATGAGAGAGACTTTTCTGTTCTTTAGTATAATCAGTTTAGTATTCTCAAGATTGTATTTCATGTACCCTACCTTCCTCTTTATTCTCATATTCTTCTCCAGGGAGAAATAAGATGACAGTGTATATAGAGGTAGAGAGATATTTCATGCCCTTCTATTAAGACAGCTCTGCTCTTCAAGTGAGCAAACTAATTCAGAAAAGTAATCACTATTTGTCTTTTAATACTGTTATCCTCCACTACGGGACACAATATACTGAAATGCAGATATCCTGATTTCTTATGTCTTTTAAGCAATTAAATCCCTAAGCACATTCAAACAATTTCCCTCAAGTACACTGAAAAGATATCAAATGTTAAATTACAGCCTTTCATCTTGCAAAAACATTTCAAAACTTTAGACTTAGGTTGCATTCGCCCATATCTAAAGAACCATTTAAAAAAAAATACAATCTGTAAGTCTTTTCACAATTCCCATTTGGTTGGCCTCGCTAAATGAAAAAACCCCAAACAAAAATGTCACTGCAGAAACTCAACCCAGTATCCTTCGCTGCAGAACTGCAGGCAACTGAAAAGTATTCCTGTGCTCCTTCTGCACTGATAGCATTAAATAAATTCGCTCTCTTACACGGTAAGGATAAAACCAAAAGCCTTAATCATTTAAAGCTATTGTTTACTCTTCATGATAAAATGATTTTTTTACTTTAGATCAGTGAAAATTTAATGACCATGCCTGTTTCCATGTACACAAATATGAGCCTCAGTTTTGATCAAATACATTTTGCAGTCATTAAAATGAGAATAAAATCCTGCTGATTTGTTTTTACCTTTACATTAACCATAATACAAATACAGGTAAAGAGACAAACATCTTCTCAATTTCCTAACCTAAGTGCATTAAATCTATTTATTTTATATTATGAAAAGTTAATTTCAAGCTCGTGAATAAAGAGGGTTGACTAAAACCAAGTAACACTTATAAGCATTAATTCCACTTGTAGCAACATATTCTGATAATTATGTATATTATTTATTAAGAGCTTTCTTACTGCAAATTCTTGATTTTTCAATAATGATAAATAATCTACTGATTTTCAGTTTCACTTAGTAATTCAGGAATAAACCCAAAAACTGAATTCAGTGCTAAGTGGCATATTCCAACGGGATGGTGTAGTTCCTAAATTAGTAAGAGCAGAAACAGTATTGCACACTGTCCTGGAAAGAAACTAGAAGCGATGAATAACTTTTCTCCCCAAAGAGACATTTCCAGTTGATTCCCACAGCAACAAACCTTATTTACACTCTTTGTCAGCTTACACATAGCCTTCTCAAAAGCCTATCAAACAACACAGACTCCAGTGTCACTGAGCTTTATGCCACTTTCTTACTACAAAAGCTATAGTATTATTCAGATGCAAGAGGACCTGGGAGAGATAAGAATATGGATGAAAGTCAGCTGGCTCAAAATTAAACCAAATGAGATAAAGATGAATATGGTGAGAAGTGGGAAACTGTCAGTGGAGAAAATGCAGAACACGGTTTTGCTTCATAAAATGATTTACAAGTGAGCAAACAGGCTTTTTACACACTTTACAGAGAACTGAAATCGATACTGAGCATAGCAGCTGTTAAGCTTCAATTACGTTGTAGTTATAGATATTAGTCTGAGGCATCAGATATTAAAAAACCTCTCTCTCTTCAAATTAAATGTGTGTAGAGATTACCAAACATAAATCCATCTACACTTGGGACTGAATTCATGCCAGCTAACTGCAGACTAAGATGACAGTTCATTCAGAAAACTCAATGCCTCAAGCTTTGTAAATGGTCAATGAAAAGAGCAGCCTTCTCTCCCCTCTGTCTCCCTCGGCTGACTGGACAAGAGCACTGATATTCTGGGTTTTAAAATTTAGTGGAATAAATAAAGACTAATAACTGGACTAACAGTTCAGGAGCTCATCAATGTAAAAGCAAGGAAAGGAAGTCTGAGTATACTGCTTTATTGCAAGATTACTATGTATGTGTTATTACTATGAATATTCCTATAAATATTGTTATAAAACTCAATTCTGTAAACTACATTTTGTTTTGTTCAAGGGCAAATGAACACAAGAAGAAAGAAATACAGAAAAGGTCTATTTGATACCTGGGAAATGTAGGTTTTACCTTAAGAGAAAAATCAAGTACCCTATTTTGTTTGGCCTATGATAATTAAAACTGAGGGATCTGACTACATTTATAAACACAACTATGAGTAAGAAGATTAACACTAAAGAAGAAAAGGCCCTATGAAAATTAAGGAACAACAGACTGGTATAAAGGGCCTATCAGTAAATTTAGCCTGGAAATTACAAATAAGTCCATTGAAGTCCTCAAGTTATTCAATAGCTTCTGCAGAGGAGCAGCAGGGACAAAACACTAATTACTTTTAATATGAAGCACACATTGCTTACGAACCAAAGAAAAAGATTGTTTTACCCTGGAGGTCCGTTTCAGTTCCTGGTTCTTTTCTCATTATGATCCTGCTTAGGAAACATGGGACTTTGAGATCAGAGTCAGTGGGGAGTTGCTGTATGTCCTTTAATGCCACAACTAGCAGAGCAATCACTCTCACTGCATGGGGCACAGAAAAGCCTGAATGATCTAGTTTTCTGACCCTCTGAAATGATCGATACAAATAAATGTCTTACCCAATTATCTGGAAGCAGATAATGAAACATTAATTATTAGAATTTAAATCATTATGGAAAAAATATTGACTGATGTTTTGGTTACCTTAAAACATTCCTGGTTTTCTCCAATAATTAAAACAATCTTTGCATGATACTTTTGGTGAAGATAGGCTCAGATAACATATATAAAAAGTGCACTAAGGACATAAAGCTTTAAGTGCTGCAAGTCTCATTAAAGTTGTCATATCACTAGACTAAGTCTAAATGACAAAAGTTTCTGAAATTACTTCTCCAACTGTGAAATACCATCACTATTAGTGTTAGAAAATGCTTCTTATAGTGAGGACTGAAGGGGACTTCATCTTCCAACTCTTTCAAAAGGTAACTTTGCTTTTTCTTGGAAATTACAACTTTCAATTATTGAACTACAATGCATTTTATCTGAGAACTTTCAGGTTTAAAAAACAAAGTAATTAAAAGGAAGAAAACAAACAAGGTGCATAAAGTAGGAAAATAATCAGAACAGAAATAAATAAAATAGAAGTCTGTTTATGGACCAGAGACAGAGGTTGTCTTATACCTCTGCAAGGTCCGAAAAGAGTGCTTGGCTTGTGCTACGTCTCAAAGTATCCCAATAGCTTCTGGGGACAAGGTCCTCTCCTTCTGTTTTAAGAACCTGCAGTTTCAAGAAGCACAATTGTTTGAAAAACAAAGAACAATAGAAAAACCACTTATAAACTTTAAAATATTTTCCAACTGATCTTCAAAAGCATGGCTTCGTTCTCTTGCTTCTAAACAGAAATTTCAACCGAGTTACACAACAATGAAAGGAACACTGGTCTATTACAGCTACTTGCTTATTACTATTGGTGTACCAAAACTATCACCAGACTCCACTTTCCCAAACAAAATAAATTAGAGAAAGCATAAAGTGAAAATATTTATTAAAAGTACATGTATTAAAAGGAAAATGACCATTTAAACTCAGTGTTTTGCCGTTTTTTTACTAATAATTCTGTTTTGTCAAAAATTAATAATTTTTATACTTAAGAAATGTGTTTTGTCCTTGATCAAAATATAAATATCACCATACAACTAGTTATATAAAAATAATTTCATCCAAAAATCAGGATGACATCCTTGCACTAATAAAGAAAGGCAGTAAGTTCAACTAATAAGCCTAATAAGTTCAACAGTTGACATACTTATCAGGAAAACACTATGCACGTCTGATGATCAAACTTACCTTGTCTTGTGAATGAACAGCAGCTCATTCTTTCATGCATACAATTCTGTAATTACCTATCTTAAGTATTCACTGAATTTGTTCTCTTACTGGAGATTTACTTTAGTCAATGGAATTAGTACTTCTGGGTGCACATTTTATTTTCATTACATGCATCTCATCATAATTATCATGTTCTGGTTGGCATTTGGCCAGTGAAAGCACTCATGCAATACATGCTGAAGCGGTCTTAGACACAAATGCAGTATGCACCAGAACATGGCTGGAAAGAATTTGCAAATGAAAATACTAAAATATTTATCCCATTTAAAACATCACTTGATGCTTTCTATGGTCTATAGACCTGAACACTTTTCAAAAAATTAGCATTGTTTCATAAGACAAAGTGAGGAGAAGGGTCCAACACAGCATGTTGGACTATCCCAGAATTTTAGGGTTGCATCTCAGTCCTGAGCATCTTCAAATCCTTGGGACATCAAGGGAAACTGAAAAGGCTGCTACACTTCTTGTTTCAGTAGGAGAAATAGAACCCCCAAAAATATCAGTTTTGGGGGTGGGGGATTTATTGGATACTGTGAATTCCTATACACCTTAGCTTCCTTTGCATGGAGATCTCCATTCAGATAGTAGGAGGGCAAAAAAAAGATGGAGAACACCTGGGCATCATCTTGATAAAGTGTTTGGACATGGCTGGAGTCTAGAAGGAGGTTTTTTACTAAAGCTGAAAAGTATTGTATGAGTAGAATGCCTAACTAGCTTGGTTTCAGTTTGAAATAAGCAGCAGCACAAGTATATGTTAATCGCTGTACAGAATGTTTCACTGCAGTAAGGCCTGATCTGAAATCCATTGAATCATAAGGCCTTACATATTCTACTACATTTTTCTCACAACATCCTATGAACTGCATCTTTTAATTCAACAGAATTCATTCCTGCATATTGCCCAAACTGTTTATTTCAACTTCACAGGAAATGAATCTGTACATTCCTATGAGTGATTGTATAAAGAAACAGATTTTAAAACTGGAATTTCACTAGTCATCTAATTCTCATAGATTGCATCCCCTCACTTTGAATATCACAATAATCATACCAAAACAAGATTAATTCTTCTATTTAAACATCAAATCAATCTGGTTCTTTTTTTAAACAGTTTTACTTCTGCCATGATCCAAAAATTAATCAGGTCTAGATGAAGACATTAAAAACCCTAGATCTCTCTCTTGCTGATTCTCTCTCCCACGTCTCAGAAATGATTGAAAAGAAGTTTACTGTCACCTACATAATACAGGGACTATTTTCTCTAAAATCCTATTCTAGTTCAACACTGGAAGTTCTTATGTATTTGTTCTGTAAATGAAGCACAAAAGCAGGAAAGCTCTCTTCAGGTTCCCTTTTTGGGGGAAACAAAGAGGTAAAGGATTCATTTGACTAATTATTACTTCACATTATACACAAGGAAACAAGACAGCTTAATCAACTGACTCATGCAGGATGACTTAATTTACATACATTAATTAAAAACAAGTATATAATTTATTAAAATGTATTTTCAACTTTCCCTTAAAAATATTGTTTCCTTCATATATAAATAAAGAGAACAACCTTTCCTCCTGGTAGGCTTGCCTGTTCAGAACGTGTGCAATGAGCATGCACAATCTTTTACACAAGTAAAGATCTCTCGCATTTTTACAGATTAGCAGAAGTAATTTACTTCATGAAAAAGATAAATATAGTAAATTTTCTTATAGCATATTATCTCACTGGTGAAGACTGCATCAATTGAAAATAATTAGAGTACATACACTGTTAGTAGAAGTATGATATCCATAAAGTTGAAGACGCTGACATACAGCAAAAATGGGCCAAGCCAAGTATCACACGTCAGAATGAAGACAAAAGAAGGGAGGAAAAAAAAGACAACAGAATAGGTTAAGACAAGCAAACCTTTACTTTCTATATTACTAGTCTTTTTGGTTTTTTGTTTGCAAAATGACAGTGAAGAAAAAATGGTTTATTTTCAATCTCATTCTTCAAATTTTCAAAAGAGAAGTACAGATCTGTAAAAATTACTCTCAGAAGAAACGTGCAATTTTGCAATCTTTATGTTTTCCAGAAGCTCTTCCTTTGTGTGTACATTTCCTTTTTTCAAAGTAAACAGTGTGTGTGAGATTCAACAACTGACCTAGCATTTTGAAAAGCTGAGCAGGAGAGGGGGGGGAAGGTTTAAAAAGTATTAATTCTTGAAATTCAAAATTCTTGTGGTTTCAGGGACAAAGAACTGAGATCAAGCATCTACGTTTGCAAAACGCTAATGGACACTGTGAGAAGTTCCATGCATGTGTCAAAACGTTTCTTATAGGAAAGAATTTTTTCCATAAATATGCAAATTGCAAATGAATGTGGTTTGTTCTGCTGTGGGCTTGACAGACATTTGTACCCAATTTTTACTTTTCCAGCAGTAAAATAAGTACCTGCTACTGCTGCCATCCTTCAGACAAACCACCACAGACTCATTTATTTCTGACTTACCTTTCTTATGTCCATAAGAAATGCAAATTTGACATCAAGTGAGTATCCAATAGTCCATAAAATTCTATTCAGATTCATATAAATAACTGAAAATATGTTGCATTGGTCATAAGCCTTATTTAGTAAAGACTTAAATTTAAAAATAAAATCTAAGTTCACTTGTAATATTTCATAATCTATTTTAAAACTACTCTATTGATAACAAGCATCAGGACCAGTATGTCTACATGAACAGCTTTATTTAGTTATGAAAGCAAGAGTCTTGGTCTTGTCACCAAGATCTCTCACTAGGTCATTACTATTCACTTTTCCCTAGATTTAAAGACTCCAAATGCAACCAATGGTACTGTCGTAACATTATGTATGTCATATATGTCATATACTGTCATAACCATATTTAAACACTATTTTTTCCTTTATATAATACACTTACTTTTTTTTTTCAGCAACTGCAGTTTAGGATAAATGCTTTTTTTCTACATATAAGGTTATGCATATTCTTTTAACAATATGAATTTAGTGTTTAAAAAAAAATAGTGATTAGTGAAATATATACACACACAATTTTGTCCTACACTGAAGAAAGTAAACCAACTCCCAGATGCAACTATTCTGATTTTACTTACCAGCATTGCACGTTTTTCTTCATCTCCTCGTTTTTCTCTCTTCTCATTTTTTTTCCTGAAGATCTCTTGGAGCTAAAAACCAAACCATTTTATTCATATTTAGTGTTCAGGCTATTTCACATGCATAACAACCTTTCATCAGGAGGAAACTAAAAACAGGATTCAAATGTAGCTCTTTACTAAAATATCAGTGTTTCAATGATGTTTTATTATTCATAGTCATGCCTTTATGTTCTTTCTGTGACTTAAACCATCCCACAGAAAGGAAAAAGGAAATATTTTTTTCCACAAAGGAAGGCTAACAATTCTACTTGGGAGTACAATATTAAGAACATCCTATTTAGCAAATCTGACCTATATAAAAAGGGGGAGTTCCAGCCTTTTTCACCACCTCAAGGCACAGTCTTTCTTGTTGGGTACTAATTAGTATCTGTGTAGTTACACCGTCAGCTGGATCAATCTTTTTTTCATACCATTAGTTTCCAACCTGATCAGTTCTTAACTCCTGCTGGCACAAGGGAGGGGTAGAAACACCTGGTGGGGGTGAAACATTCCCCTTCAGCAGCAACAGACTACTACTCAAGAGTAATTTATCAAGTACCCTTTTTTTTTCAAGTCTGTTCAAAGAATACCTTCAGGTCTTGTAAAATACCCCTTTCACAACTATCTCAAGATTAAGAGCTTTAAACATGACTTCTGAGAAAACCTCAAATACAAGATTTCAAACATAGATTCTTGAGCATATTTATTTTTGTAAAGTCTTCAGAGTATGAACTGGTTTGTACTTATCTTACTTTGTAAGTATCTGTTTTATTTAGATCTTTTTATTTATAGTAACACCTATTAATATTCCCAAACCATTGGAAAAAAGCGTCCCAGTGTTTACTCTTCGTAGCAAGAGAGTGCAGTATTAACTATGATATCACCTAGATCTCTACCAGTAAACTTCAGTTTTTAAAAAACTGCAGGTGAAAATATTGTACTGTCACTTGTAGCATTTGTTATCCTCTAAGTGGGCTGGAAAAAGAATAAATACTGCAGCTGACAAATTCATCCTATCTGGAATATGGTATTTTCAGAACCAAACACCATGGCATACAGACACAATTGTGGCAGTCCTTTCAAAGACCCGATTTTACCTACTAAGAGTCTGATAAAACCTGATACTGTAATGGCATCCACACAGCTCCCCAGGGATCGGAATGTGAAACATAAAAGTGTGTGCAATAGATTTTGCAAGGAAATTTTCCAAACAAAATTTCAGGATATCACTATTTCAGAGAAGGCAGATGACTAAGACAAGGGGATCAGCAAGCTTTACTGCAGGCGTATGACAATATTGAAACAAAAGAATACAGCGTTTAGCGATCAAGTAGCAAAATACATTTATAAAAAACATGTTATGAATTACTAAAATTGACTACAGTGTTCTGGAATTTCCTATAAGGCAAATACAGACCAGAATATTTTGTGTTGCACTATACCTATTTTTGAGTATGAATAAACTTACAGATCTTGATATTTTTTTCTAATTTTTTGCAAAGCTTCACACCCAAATTACTGTCACTTATGCTGACAAGGAAAGAGTCATGACAGGACATCTAGCTGTATGGCCTAGAGTATTACACAGTTTGCAACCCAGAACAATGGAAAGAGTTAAATGAAGAGAGAGAAGTAGAAAGAAAGTCCCTTGTGAAAAGTGAAGTGACATGCCATCAAGCAGGAGCGAAGAGTGGCAGTAATTGAAAAACCAAAAAAGACTGGTAAAAAGCAATGCATCCTTGGATGTATTTTCCCTGCCACAGAGGCAAAGGGAGTAGGATTCTGTTGCATACATCATTAAAGCACTTGCTAAACTTCTGAAAATGGATCTTTTGTTCAGAAAGGGTGCTATAGGATACCAGTGAGTAAAGAAGTGAATTCAAAAAGGGTCTAGGAGTACTTTCATAGGAACATTGTTTGAAACAGGATAATGGGATTGACTGCTGAAGGCAGCAAAAACAGGATCTCCTGTAACAAGGCAACACAATCCGTCTGTTCCCTGACCTCAACCCTATTACATAAGCAAAAAGGGAAGCACAAACACCATGGAATTAGTTTACAAAAACACTAAAGCTGCTAACAGAAAAATTAGGTATTTTTTAACTCTTCACTACATGTACTATTCTCCTCAAGAATCACCCAACACGTGATCCTAAAACAAAGCTCTTTATTTGCAAAACTGAATAGTATTAACTGTACTTCCAATTTTGTGTTGATAAGTGCCTGTAATCTAAGGATAAATACTTTGCAAATGCTGGACCAAGTTCAAATGGTATCTTTTGAACAGCCTCCTGCTTCCAGGCACAGAGGGTATGACGCATCATATTCAAGGTGAGTACAGAAGCCAAATGTATGCTCTGGGGTCAGCTCTATCACAGTTGCAGCATCACTGATTCAACTACTATTTTCAAATTTACTTTTATTTACACAAACATTATCTATCTACCTACCTACTTCAATCTTTTTCACTTCAGATCTAACATTCTGACTTAATAGGTTTTGAACTAATTTTCAAGTGTCACTGACACACTAATGAAGCAGAGTTATGCTCAGGTTTAATCTATATGAATTTGTTAAATACAATCATAAGTGGAGGACAGTATATCTAATGTTTGAAAATTCTTCTTTCTTTTTTTAATGCACCAAGTCTCCTAAGAGAAAACATATAAGGAGAATTTTTTGCCAGGGACCATGACAGACAATAAATACATAGCAGGATGTGAAGGGGATTACAAAAAAATAGTTAGAAAGAAAGATGCAATATGCATAGTTAAATGTTGTCCTTACTTTCCACTTCATATGCTTATTTTATTTCATTTTTAGCATTAGTTTCTGGAAGACAAAGCTTCCTGATTTAATTTTCTCCCATTTAGCTGTTGTGATGGAAGTCCTTTTTTTAAAACAAAAAACATTTTCAGTATTCCACCACATTCTATATTATTGAATCATTAGAAGTTCTCTTTTTTTTCTTCTTTGTCTATTTTTCCTTTTGTTAATTAATCCAATGCTTGCTATTTTGTTCTTCCAATTGGAGATGTTTATTAGGAATTAGCACATACAAGGACGCGTACATTTAATATTAGAAGACAAAAAGTTATCAGCATGCCACAATTTGCAAGTGGTTTCAACTTCCAAAATAAATAACACCTGTTCTGCTTAAGCTATGTCACCAGAAAACAAGCCCCCAGACCTCAGATGTAACTTCCTTGAAAAGGAGAACTGAGGGAAGTTCACTCCTTAAAACTAAGCACACTTTCTTTCACATTTTTGTTTTCTTTAGGTTAGCATAGCTTATCTGAATGAATTATGAAACTGCACACAGGAAATTAGGGTGTCTTTGTTTTAAATAAAATGGGATCAGACACTTAAATACATTCCATGTGTCTGTTTTGTTCCTTATATTTTGTTCCATCTTTTTCAGTATGGCAGTGGACTTTTTCTCATGTGTATTTACTGTATTTATTTATAAGCTCAACTACGCAAAACTCTGTGAAGATAAAATTTATGTCTTCTGCAAATGTCTTTTTTTACGAGCATCTGATTCGATTCTTGTATATATTTTATTAATCATCTGTACCTGTTCAGTAAAAAATAAAGGCCTAGTGCAGTTTACACCACTATCCACAAAATTTTAGATGTTAGTTTCTAGAGAACCTGAACTAGATATATGTACAATATGTTTTAATTAATTACAAACCTTGTCCAAAACAGGTGATAGTGTCCCATTATGTCAATCAGTATTTTCAGCTTACTTGCAATTATCAGCAGAATGAATGGCAAAGTGAAGTGGTCTCCCAGGAAAAGATTCTTTTGCAAGTCCCTTATGATTATAGCAATTAAGTAACTCTGCTGACAATTGATACAGCTATATTAGTTTAATAGCCTAACTATATCTGAATGTAGAAGCAATTAAAAAGATACAGAATAAAAATTGGAATTAAGCTTAAAAAATCACTATATACAACACATCCATGCACTGTAAGAAGGAGCTACTGTTTTCAATTTACATTATAATAACCATTTATATTAAATAAGGCAAATAAACAACTGCACTCACTGAAGAATAGCTTGTATGCTCATAACTATTGACATCATCACATTTGTTTCAAGATTACTTCAAAATCTGAAAATATACGTACCACTAAGAATTCCTTTTTGTCCACCATCTCATTGCCATCCGTATCAAACATGTTGAAAGCAATTCTAAAACCTGCGTGTGGCTCTGCCAAAAAAAATCCCATTCAATTATTTATTTGCTTGGAAAGAAAGCAAATATAAAACTCTAGGGAATTATTCAATGTCCATTTATAAAAGGCATACCCTCAACTAATTTACATCAGTAAATTTGTGTACATAGTAAGTGCAAATCGTAACATCTGTAAAACAGTATTACCTGTGTTATGCCAACAGAAGGCGTGCTCACAAAAGTAGAAATAGAACATGAAATATTCAAGAATAATATCTCACAGAAATGGCTGGTTAGATAGTTAAGATTGTTCATAGGTAGAAACCATTTTATGTTACAAAACCAGATTTGTAGAAAATACATTTTCTGTTAAAAAACAGTGTTTTAAAAAGACACTTTTAAAGATTTTGCAAAAAAGTTACAGGATCCAACAACTTCTGATCAAAATAAATGCTATGCAGAAAGACATCCAGCATTTTCTTGTTTACACGCTTAGAGACATTGAAGTTTGAGACCAGGTTAGAATTTTAAATTATTTCTGAAACATGGGGATTTTGAAGGAACTGAAGCCTTCAGGCAACATTTTGGTGACACTCAGAGATTTGAAAGATGGATGAATTATGGCCAAAAGTTAACAAAGAAGTAACAGAAGAATATCCACTGAGTTGGAGTTTGAGATGAGTTTAGGGTCAAGTTCCTGCTCTGATTCATAACAGGAATCCAGATCATGTCTGATGAAAACCCACTATGAATCTAGTAGAAATGGTTTAATTACATACAAATGAAAGACAAATAAAACTCTCTGCTCCTTCCCAAAAAACACATCTCAAAATATCAAAACAAAGTCTGTATCAGGCTCAGTTCAATCTAACTCTATTCTAATTCAGTTTTATGGGTGATAAAAGTATAATTATTCAATTTTGTTACTGTTTTCTAACATAAATACTTTATATTTTATTATTGTCTCATTGATGTTACCTAATTGATGTTACTAATAGGTGAAACAAACAAGTAATAATGGGTATCCTTCTCTTCTCCCTACATTCAGTGTCCCTTATGAACGTCAGCAAATTTAGCTTGAAATTTTATAGAAATTTCAAACAAGAAAATAAACTTAAGCTCTTAACTGGGCTTTAGCTGAAGTGTATAGTTTGGCTTCCTCAACATTTAAATAAACATAACACAAGATTCCACTAGGGCAAAAGAGGTTCAAATGGACATAGAGATGTATGATGTTTTCTCAATACTGGGATATGCGGGATAAGGGTAAGAATATTTTAACATACAGCAACACATTCAGAGAGTAGAAATTTAAAATGAATCTTTTAGGGTTTTTTCTCCAAAAATACTTACTTGTTAAAATACATAAGAGGAATAAATATTCTGTGTAAGATATCACACCTGAAGACAAAAAAAAAAAGTTATGTCATATTAGTTTCACTTTATCTTCATATCCTAAACTTGAAACCATTAAATCTATGTATAAGGAGAATTTATGCATATACGTGTGTATATGCATATTCATACTTGTGTGCATATAACTGTATTCAACCTGTTAAATGAGTTATTTGTCTAAAATATTGAACTGGAGTGTGGGGCTTTTTGTTTGTTTTTTAGTATTTTAGGGGAGGAGTACATTAAATATGGCAAATAAACAACTACAGTCGGTGGAGAATGGCTCATTAAACAGAAGCTGGATAGATTCTTAAAAGCTAATATAAATGATTTATTAAATTTTCTTTGCAAAAACCCCACCGATAGTTCATGACAACACACACTAACAGTATGAAAAGACTTACTTGGAGAACATTAACAGTGCTCCCTCCTGATACATCCCATTTGAATACAGTTCTTGACTTCAAGATGTGGTTTTTAAGTCCATTAACAGAAATTTGGTCTTGTGTTACTTATGAAAGCACAAATTTTGGCTTTTAAGTTGACCTTGTATGAACCTTTTCATAATAATCACCAGAAATTCATATTAAAACTCTTAGTAAATAAATGTGTAATTTGTTAAATATTTTTAAAGCCTGTTAAAGACATTTGTACTCTCTCTTCTTCTACGTTCAGAAGACCTGTAAGGAACATGTTCTAGGTTTTTCATCTTTTACAAGATGTCAAAAGGGAATCACAGTGTGGAATGGCATTTCCTTTTCTCATCAGAAGCGATTAAGGCAAAATTTAAATAAGTCAATACCCAAATACTATGTCTGGTACCATAAGCTGTACTTGTGCTTTTCTAGCTCTGAAGTAAGGGGTAAAAAGAGACAACTTTTCAAAATGCCCACAGCGGCAACAACGAGAAGCATCTTACAGTTCAGTAAGAACTGAAAACAATGACTTGCAGCTCCCCCAAAAGCCCTTAGCTCCAATGATCTTTGAGGCTGAACTAGGAAAACATGTTCCTTATTTCTAACAAATTGATTCTGTCTGCCCTCCAAAACCAGAAGTGTTAAGTCAGTCCACAATATTAGACTATTTCAAAAGAGAAAAAAAAAAGTATTTAGATGCCTGAGAGTAAAGATGTCTATCAGCTGGGATTTTCAAAAGTTGCTGGCTGTCTCCTTGATTTCAGTCCAAGTCAGGTGCAAAAGTTTTTCCAAAAACAGCCAAATCTTTGCATGTTTAAATATCTTTTAAAATCTGACTTAACTGACTGTGTGACAAACTATGCAAATAATCATCTGAACTTTTTTTTACACTGAAAAATCTGTACAATTAAAACTCAAAACATTGTATCATTCATGTGGATTTTACTTCCATTATACTTCATTTCCCGTCTTTTGATCCAAAAGCAAATTTAAGTCTTCACAACCAAGATTTTATTACTACTAGTAGATCTAGTTAGGAAAGTTACTAAGCATTTTTAATACCACCTACTCTTTTCCTCAATTTACACATAGCTCCACAATGAAGATTGGCAAAGATTAAATAAAGGCATTTAAATAGTACACACTCTTATGCTTTATCTTCTTGATTTTATACAGCAGCTTGCAGAAATTAGTTTTCAAAGACCTGCTATCCAGAAATCAGATACCTCAAAGGTTCTCATTCAGTGATGTAAAACGTTCTTTAATGACCAGTCAATAAATGTAAATATGTATTTTTGGCTTTTTGATGACACCTTCTTTGTTGTAAAACAGAGGAAGAAAGTGCAATTGTCAAGTAGTCCATCACAGTATGAAGAGAGCAATACAAAAGGCCTTGAAAGCATTCTCTCCTTTTGTTTGTACTGGTGTACAGTAGCTGCAGACAGATAGTTCTGGTTGATTGCTCTGAGTGTTATGGGAGAGAGGCTCTGAAATGATGATTGAAGGGAAGAAAAGCTTACACTAAGATCAGAAAGAGGAGAAGGAGGGCACTCAAGGATAAAACATAATAAAACTTAAGGACAATGGGCATAAATCTGTGTGGCTTATCTGAATTAAATAAATCCAAGGGAAAATAAATGGACATATGTGCATGCTTTAAATAAAATGAGTAAAGTAATAAAAAAAAAAACTAAATTAGAATTACGGAGACCTGAATTCTATTCCCATTCCTTTCACTGGCTTACTGAATGACATTATCAGTCCTAAGACCCATCATATTTTGTATACAACTGAACAACGGAACTCACTTTTTCATGCTGAAAAGATATCTAACTGCTAAAGTTTATTACTAATTTTACCAGCTTATTACAACAGTTTTGAGTCCTCTTAATTCCATCAACTTCTGTAGAACTTCTCTGGCAGAAAACTGGAGTAAGATACTGTTGAATCAAGGCTGTGCATATTGCAGACATTTTATTACAGCCTTAGCAAGCAACATCCAGAAAAGTTTTTTAAAAACTGATAATGTATTGATTTAAGAGATTCTGAGGCTGAATTTTTATGCAATTGATATTTCAAAAGTCAGCTAGACTATACAGAAAGCAGCCTAGAGCAAAGGAATACATGGAAATACAGTGGAAAGATGTGCCAATTTCTGCTTCTCTAGAGTTCTGGCTGCACATTGAGAAAAAAAAGTGAGTGCCTTCATGCACTAGAGAGTCAAGCCTAGGATCCTCCTCTGAGAGTAGGTTCATACTACTTAGTCCTTTAATAAATTTGAGCTGCATTTGATTGGAATTTTGTTGCTAGCATGTTTATTGTAAACACCCATAAATTGTCTTTATTTTATAGCAAGTACTTGTGGCTGCTTTTAAAAATGTTTCAAACGCTCCACCAGACCTTTGCCATTCTGAATATAAGCAAATAAATATGCAGATAACTTATCATAAATAGCTTTTAAATGTCTGTACAAGCCATCATTGTTTTTTACACTCTATATTTTTGGTTTTGAAGTTTTGATAGAGCTTATTAAGAAAGAAAAAAAAAAAGAGACCAGGAGTGACTCTTGGCTCTTCATTTACCAATAGTGAGTTTTAAAAGCTATCAAAGCCCTCATCTGCAGACCTTAAAGGGACATATAGCATTTCTAAAACTGTCACTTTGTGTTCTGTACAAAATGCTTATTCAGTGATATACAATACCATTACTGTCTTTAGAAATAAATCACACTATTAAACTTATTAAAAAAAAAAGATATTTGTGTCTTTATTAAAATACTCTGTCTATATACCATTCATTGCAACAAACTGAACCTGAAACATTCAACATCAGTTTAACAAACTCTAAGACACCAATTCACCTGAAGAGGCTAGCTGTAAGATGGCATCATAGCTGTAAGATGGCATCATTAAAACACTGTAGAGACTAAAGGGAATTTTTCCATGCTGTAAAATGGAAAAAGCAATGACAAACTTTTTATCTTTTTGAAATTGTGATGTATATGAAAGTACAACTTCACTTTAACCACAACAAATTAATACAGTGATAATTTGGTTCAGGAAAATAAGTTTTCATCAATCACCTTTCTCATTAAGGTTACGGAAAAGTTTGGATGATCCTTTCCAAACTGGTGGCGTCTCCATAAGGATCTGATTCAGTTCCTAAAAAATAAGATTTAAAAAATATAAAAGCATATAGTTCAATATTTAATGAAGTAGTCAACACATTACAAGTAAATTCTAGGAAATCAATATAAAAGACAAGAAACTGCAAGCAAATTACCAGTTAATTTAACTGCATTTGCCACAATCATTTTGAAAGAACTCAAGCACCATATAAATTCTGCACACACAATTATTGAAAGTATTACTCATCTGCATGAATGCAATGTATTTGTGGCTGAAATTACTCACCACTGATCATGTTCAGTGAAGACAAGGATAAGTTTCCCTGCATTTCAGTAAAGTTTTCATACAAAATCCAAGCAAATGTTCTTTTAAAACACTCAACCTGAACTAAAGCAAACTTAACCCATGAATATGAATGTACTTTACTTAAAATACAGGGAAACAGAGTGCTTCTGTAGTTATAGAAATGTGAGGGAAAAAAAAAAGTAAGAGGCATTTAAACAGCACAAAAAGGGAGAGAGTGGCATAAGTATTTCAGTCAGTTTTGGATACACCTGTTACACCTAGACACTAAGAAATGCAGGCAGATATGAACTAAGGAAAGAACTGCCAAAGGCTAGAGAAAGTCAGTAAATAACAGGCACAACTGCTAAAGCATCTTAGACATTCTGGATTCCACTGACTCTGAAGTGACAACAATGAAGCAATTAAACTCTCCTGTGACTCTGTTTACATACTGAATGAAAGTAACTTTCAAAATATATGGTTATAAGAAACACAGGAATTAATGCCCACCTGCTTTGAAAGGGATCGCCACTTTTTAGCACCTGCAACAAAAGACAAAGTCATGAGCTCACAGCATTTAGTTTTGCCAATGTGATGTCATAAAAATTAGACTGGCATTACACTGTGTTTTCAAGACAAAGTAGTATTTTCCTTACTTCATGAATATTACCTTCAACCTGCTTCCAAAAAAATTCTCTTTACGTTATTTAAATAAAAATTAGCTTAATACATACCTGAAGTCCTAACTTTAAAGAAACAATTCAGATGTATAGTTTTTAATCCAACTCTGCTTCAGTGAGAGGAAAGACTTTCAACCTCCAAAATACATCCTTAAAACATTTAACAGGAAATGGTTTCCTGTTTTCAGGTTTCAATATTCTGAAATGATTATTTAGTAGCAGTAGTATTACAATGCAGATTGTAGGGAGACCTAAATTCTGGCCCTTGCTTCAGGGACCACTGATACATTTTAAAGCAAACACAGAAACAAAAAGTTCTTAAAACTACACCAGGCACTGAGACCCTCTTCAGCCCTTCCTAGTAACTCAGACTCATGCTTCCTTTTACAGCCTCTGTCAGGCTCAATTCTTTTTAAGTTATAACAGAAGAACTGAAGAGGGGCTCCAATTCAGAACTGCTCATTAGCACTGAAAACTGGTTAAGACTGACCAGATCCTTTCTTCCTAACATCTTAACTCCAGGCACAGAGGAAAATACTCATATTCAACAAGAGTTGTCCATAACCAGTCAAGAATTCAAAACTTGGGGTTTATCCCCACCCTCTCAAGACAAATATTTGCACAGATGCAATAAATATTAAGACAAGGCTCTGTGAATATCAGAATTCACAAGGGTACAAAAAGTAGCATTGCATGTAATCAAATCCATAAATTTTTGGTGGGTAAAGGCTCCTTTTTATAGAGCAAAACACACTGTGGTATTAGAAATCCCTTTCCCATGCTCCATTTAATTATTAACACAATACAGAAGCTACTTACTACAGTCTTTTATTAGTTCATAGTTAAAAACTGACTGAAATTAATTTTACATCTTGGTAAAGGTTTGCACCAAGGCAGTCCACAAATCCCACTCCAACTGTGGGGGAGTTATATCAAACAACATCATAACACAAGCTAACAGATTTTCATATACTTTTCACTTTATTTTTTAAAATTCAATTAAAGTCTCGTCTCAGAAAACTAAATAAACTCCCCAAAACGACCTCATTTGCCATACAAATCCATATATGTTTATGCCTACCATAAAAAACTTTGAGAATATATATATCTAATTTTCCAATCAGATAATTTTGCAGTCTCATACCTTATATACGTAATTCTTTCTAGACAAGTCAGTGAAGATCTAAGTGTATATTCATACTTCTTACAGCTAAGGCTAAAATTACTATAGTTAGCACTACAGGGAACAAAATATATTTCCTCTTCTCAAAACTGGCCGATACAAATGTATCAAGTTTGACTCTTAAAAATATTATATTTTCCCAAATGAAAGCCTGCACCAGCAGTAAGTTAATTATAGCATTTATTTTCTATTTTCTATAATAACTGCCTGGAGTAAAAAGCTCCACTTTATAAGAGAAAATATACTCTTATAATATTAGTTAAGTGTTTAATCAAAAAAGGAAGTGAACACCCTCTTGACTTTTGTAGGGTTTACATGATTTCCAAAGTAAATCAATCACAATAGACGCATTCACTCCATCACAAATCTCATTCAGGTCTAGTATTATTAGCTTTTCTATAAAGCAGACATAAAGAGCTACTATTATTATGCTTCAAAGGGCATTTTTTCTGTTTTGACAAAACTCAAGACCTTCCTAGTCTTCATCCATAAAACCTCCCAGGTGTATGTTCTTTTTTTCTTATGCAAAATATAGATGCTCTACTATGTCAGCCTGAATGGACCCAATTATTTACAACCTGCAACATATTTATACAATGACCCCAAAAATACAAAATAAGATATTTAGAATGTATTACTTTATTCTGAAAAACACATTCCTTAAATGCACTGTCTTCAATAGAACAAGACAGAAAATTAAGATTTGCTCAAGCAGACAAAGCAGTACTTTGACAATGCTGCACCTTACAAGGGTTAAAATGATCCCAGTCAGATATGAGAAGCTGGAAGTGGTAATCTGCGGGTCATCTATTTCACCTATTCCTATTTATCAGCCTTCTGTCCAAATGTCCCAGACAATATGACTTCCACTATAATGAAGTCATCCACTTCTACTTAGTTACAATCCCTTAAAATAACTGTCAGCCATGTAGTCTCTGATATTAGTCTAAAAATCTAAAGAACATCCAGGTTAGTTTTACTTTTGGTCTCAGGGGTGAACTGGATGCACAGGAAGGATTTTGATACAAACAAGTTTTGCTACACTGAACTCAGAAGGGTGCCTGACTGTTCAGATCTCAGATCTCTTCTCCTTTGCAATGAGATAAAGAGAATGTCCGTGTGAGTTAAATGCTTTTTGGTTTGGTTTTGTTTTTAAAATCTGAACACTTGCTTTGAGAGAGAAGGAAGCATAAATTACGTTAGCATGGGAAAATTTTAACAGCAAACCATACATATAGTGTGGTCAAGCCAGTCAAACTGTCATAAAATGGAGTTAAACCAAATGTTTAACTGATGTCCAGTACATGTAGCACAAATGCTTCATGACCATACACAGTGAAACCCAACTCCACAGTAATAGAAAGACTTGAAGGTCTGGGCAGAGGAAGTAGATATAAATCATCGATGTGTATTTGTATTAACTCGTGTGATAAGCAATCTGCTTCCTCTCTTTTAACTGCAAAGCAAAAAAAAAAAAAAATAAAAATTTTGCTTTCTGGTAAGAGTTTCAAAGTTTTGCAAATTTTCCCCATCTAAGCTCTATCCTCTGTATTCACTGTTATAACGAGATTATATCTTTATTCAAAAGTTACGGAAGTTTTGATGTGCCATGGCTAAATTCTTTCCCTGTTTCATTACTGTTAGAAGAACAAAGGGGAAAAAATCCAGCATCTGCACAGAGCTTTAAGCTCTCCTCTGACTGTTTTAGTGCTGCTTTTGACTGTTCTCTATACTGGTCTGTGGTGTAGACTTCATGAAGAAAGACCCAAGGTGAGTGATCACACGTCACACCTGACCAAAGATATTCACATTCCCCAGAAGTTGTGTGCTGCTATCAATGCACTGCAAACCTGAGGGGCAGGAAATCAAACTAGAGCCGAAAGGGATCACCTTACTGATCAGTCACTCTTTGACACTTAAAGCAGAGATTTTACAATAAATGAACTAAAGCTGATAGTTGATTTTTCATTAATTTAATTAACACGTAGTACTAACTCTGGCAATGTTAAAGTGTAGAAAGTGGATCTCCTGGGGGACTGAATCTCTCAGTCAAAGCATGTTATTTAGAACGCTGTGATATAGTTAGAGAACCTCTGTGGGGCAAAACACCCCAACAGGACAGCAGATGACAATTTAAGATGGCAACGTTTGCAAAAAAATGTTATCCTAAGTTGTTTAGAGAACTTGTATGTTGCCTCTTTATAGAATAACTATAAAGAGGAGGAAGCAAGAGTTTACAGCAATACTGGCCTGCTCTGAAAGGAACTGTGTCCGTGGAAATGACACAAATTAACTTGCTGTCTTTCATGACTATTGAGCTGTTTGTGACCTTTAGGAGAAGAAAGTTAAACTAATAGCATACAGATGTTTGCAATCTAGTAGCAATCAAGGATACTGATTGTATGCACTTGGATACCATTAAAAATAAAAATGTGGAAGATGCAGTATCTTTTTACTACAGTCAGAAACAGAAGTAGGAATCAAAAACAAATGGAAAAATAACATACACTGCTGACATTTTCCCTAGTAATTTTATCATTATAAAACTCCTGCTTACATTTGGGTTCATCACTTGTAACAGCCTGAATGAAGTCACGTGGAGTCATATATAGCTGTCCTTCAAATTCTAAACTGGCAAACATACGAAACCGTTGCTCCCGAGGAGTTGCATAAAGGTGTAAATCTTCAAGGTCTGATCTGCTTTCTGTAACCTTCAAAGACAGAAGGAAACAATTTTAATGTATGATAAAATTTTTGGTTTACAATTGGCATTGCCATTCATCATAAAGGAACTGTAAACATAAAGGTGCATAGAGTGCAGTTGTTGGTACTCCACTGTAAATTCTTCTATGAATACTGCTATTTTGAGTATCCAATGCAATTAAAGTTACCATACTTGGGGGAACAGAAGAAGAGAAGAGCACAATTATACCTTCAGAGTTACAAAAGTATAATATGGCATTATGTTCACACATCACAAGAGTTTATATGTCAGGAGTTTCTGGTATATTTACCAGCCAGCTGATTTACATGTAAACTTGGTAGTACAAAATGTTCTAAATTATTATATCTTCGTGTTACACTGCCAAACCTTTGAACAGAAAATATACTACTGCTATCTGAAAAGTTTTTTTAGCCCATAACGAGGCAAGCTGCTCTGTGGAATCAGTATCTTGAAGAAAATGTAGGTATCCAATGTTTTTTCAGAGATGAAAACACCAAACCCAAACTGTTTCCTAAAAGGAAGAGCAATGATATAGCTAACTTCTCCCAGAATGCTAAAATAGTAATGCAGCATCTTATCAATGAAATATCCCAAGTTGCTTGTTATTCTTGTCATTTCATGCAGTATCCCTAAAATTCTTCAGCTGTCAAACTAAGGAAATGCAACAAGTAGCACATGATTTAACTAATATTATGCTTTCTTTTAACAACTAAGCAACAGACAAATAAACCTTGTTTTTCAGAGAGGCATCTAAACCCAAACAGAAGTTGGAAGATGTCTGCAGTGGCTGTCCACTAAGAGATAACTGACCTCAAATACAAACAGAAATTGGTTTTCCAAAACCCCTCTAAGAATAGATTTCAGATTTCAGCAATTAGAAGCAAAGGCACATTTATACCAGACAGTCAAAGATCGGGGCTCACTTTTCTTCAGCTTTCCAAACAAAGTCCTTAAAAAATAAAGCCTCCGGTTATAACTAGGATTAAATTAGATTGTAAAATAGACACATCAAAAATGAATGTGTCTAGAAGAGGTCAAACACTTTCTATTTGGAACAAAATTGATTTTATATAGGAGAGTCTTACTACTTCAATACTTTATCTAGGACACTTTCACCAGCCTTGCAGAAGGAAGAAAGGCTATTGACTGTCTATTCCTCTTTCTGGACTGTCTCTAGTATTTTTAAAATCATTGCTTTGTGTGTGTATGTGTGAAAATGTTTTGTTTCAATAGAAAAACCTGTCACAGAAAGTGAGAGAAACACTTATACAATAATTTTCACGAGACTGCTCTACAGACAAATATTCTGCACTTCTGCCTGAGAAGCAGCTTTAAACCTGGACTTTGTGTTTTTTATACTTTTCAAATGATTACCAAATTAAATATGGGGAGAAAAAAAAAAATCTAACAGCCAGTTAGATGACTACAAAGTCATCTTTGAATGATAAAAAGAAGCTAAA
>NW_020897700.1:5450799-5477734 GCF_003984885.1 Neopelma chrysocephalum | reverse complement strand
GAGCTTGTAGTGACACAACTGATTATCCCTGTATTTGAAGTTTAATAATCTATCTTATTTTTGATACCTGTGTTATTTTATCACTATTACAAACATGCTTTTTGAATACGTTCAAGTTGTAAGCATGAGTAATAAAGCAATATTTCTGCAAAGTCAATTTTCAGAAAAGAAACTGCTTCAAGGCCATATTACACATGCAGTATGTATAATTGATTGCAATCAGTCCTAATCAATCATACACAACCAAGGGAATCTGTAGATAATGTCTCTCTCAAATATCATCTTAGTTTTGATCACTGTTACCATTTTGAGAACATGTTGAGATTCTTTGCTCTCTCAAGAAATTCTGTCTCAGGTACCACTGCTTAGTATTTTGTTTGAGACGCTGAGAAAAGCATTTGCTAAATTCTCAGACACATATTTCAACATTATCTTAAGGACTCTGTGCTACTACAAGTATAAAATAACATGCTGCAAACATGGAATTTTCAAGACATGCTTAAACTTAATACATGTCAGTACTCAGGTCTGGAAAATCTTAACTTCTGTCTCATTTTTCAATCTAGTTTCCCTCTGACTATATAGCAATGCCAATATTTCATGCTCTGGCTCAAAGTCATTGTCACCTGATATGAATACAGCCTGCCACCAAAAAGAGTAGTACCTCCCTAAATGCCCAATACCCACATGCCGTTGCTCTGCCACTTTATGTTTATTTTTCCAAGTGTCAAACTAGATAATGGAACTAGTCTGACTGAGAACTTTTCCTTTGGTGGTGTTATTTTTTAGCCAGATAAATACCTGGATCTACTGCACAAGAACAGATATTTGTTTCAAAACCTAGGCCACAGGAACTTACAGATTATGGAAAAGAAAATACCATCTGTTCCAGCAGCAAGCTCCACCTACTTCTAATTAAAGTGAAGGGAAAACTGCAAGCGTAAGCATAATTTTATTCCAAGGAATAAAAACACCACTTTATTTTAAACTTTGTGGTTTTATCTGAAAGAACCAAAACAAGTTATTTCTGCTGTTGATCAAATGTGAATTTAAATAAATGTACTCAGGGCTTAACATGTATTGGATGACTGGTCCATATACTAAATGTCCAAATAAAAGCAAGGTTTGGCTGCGGAAGACTCCAGGCACACACCTTAATAAACTGACAAATAAAACTATCTTTGGAAATAATATTACTTTTTGTCCAAATGTCTTGTTCAGAGCTTTTCTGCTTCTACTACTGTTTAATAGGTTAGGAACTATATGATCTTTAAGGTCCCTTCCAAACCAAAGCACTCTATGATTCTATGAACAAGACACAGAAAGTAGATGTTGGATACCTCTGGGAAGGTACTGTTGGTGAAGGAGTGAACAGCATTCACTAAGATTCCAATTTGTATTTGAAGTTTCAAGAGCTTATCCAGACTAAATCTATCTGTAATTATCAACAATCTTCAAACACTCTCATGAAAGTAAATCTCTTTGACAAACTAATGAGGGGAGATTTTTTAATGCTTTGTTTACTAACCTCTTGGCAATCCTGCCTACTAATGATTATGATCTTCTATAATGTTATGGTTCTCTGCCTTTTAAAAATGGACACAGCCATTTCCTTCAAGCAGAATGTCATAAATCTCCCAAAAGCAGTATCATCATAATTTTAGATGCAGATCTCCTTATTATTAGAAATTTGGGGGGGGGGAAAAAAGCCCACAACTGAAATCAAGAATCTAGCTGGTAGAAAAAATTTCCATCCTTCCAACTTCA
The DNA here is from genome assembly GCF_003984885.1 of Neopelma chrysocephalum. Lineage (NCBI taxonomy): Eukaryota > Metazoa > Chordata > Aves > Passeriformes > Pipridae > Neopelma > Neopelma chrysocephalum. Next base: position 5,475,967 of record NW_020897700.1, on the reverse strand, counting down.
CAACTCAAGAAGTAAATAAAAAGAGGCGAGACTGACACTTATGTGCACTCACGAACAATATATTATCTTTTCCCTATTCTCACAAAATTCTGAGTGTTAATAGTTGTAATCAAACAACTCACGGTTATCATCCTCCTGCCCTTCCTCCCTCAAACTCTGGTACCTTGCTGCTCCATATTTCACCGCCCACTCCCTGTCCTCCTGTACCATACCCTTGCAGAACGACTGAGGATGGAACACAGCACCTTTTTTGGGGTGTTTAAATCAGCTGAAGAGAAAAAATTATCTTGGCCTACTTTCCTGCTGTTCCCTAACACAGAATTGTGCATACATATACCTAACTCTCCCGTGGAGAAGACATTTCAAAGCACTTTCTAAAATGGATTCAGCACTTATCTGCAAACCACAATCAGGCAAACAAAACAGAAGGAAACATTTTCCATAAGAAAGTCCATTTTAACATCAGGTTATTGAAACAAGGTAAGTAAAAATTAAATTGAAGACCAAACAGTAATTTGGCAGGGTATTTCTCTGAGTAGAGAGTATCATTCTTCAATTATGTGCACTTCCGTTTTCTATCTCTGCTACAAACATATTACAAACAGCCTAAAGTACCTGGAAACATGCTCTCTAACATGTTTCAATGATTTAATACAGTTACTAAAAACTCTTTTCTGTAAGTCCTGTATTTAGAGAGGGCCACCTAAAGCCCTACTTCTTCTAATATTACGACCATATGTGTCACAAAGCAGTAGTCCTTTAGAGGCAGGTCTTTTTTACAGACACTTGACATTTTTAAGTCAATCAACTTTGAAAGCATTCCTTGCAGAACCTCTTCAGAGTGACACCCCTCCATATTTCCTCCCTCTTCATAGCAAAAAATCTGAGTGAAGAAAATCTAGGCTTTCTATCAAGCAAATTCAGCGTTCAAAACCCTTTCCCATTTTGGGTTCACCTTTCATGTACTGTGTCTACCAACAGAGACAAGTCAAAATGCCCTGAAAGTCTGGTGCTGTCACCAATGGTGTCCATGTACTACTTGAACCATGGCCTAATCTCCATTTCTGGTCCCATGCTTATCTTACTGGCTTTCTTATCTCAGAGACATGTTCAGTCAGAATTTGGTATAACATGAATTAACCTGTATGGCCTTCCAGTGAATCCATGCAATAACTTTACATTGACAGCCTAACACACGGCATGAGCCCACAGTGGTACTAAAATAGCTAAAATTTTACAGCAGTTACGACTCCAAACTGTCTGAAAATATCAATAAGTATTAATTATGTGGCTCAGATTCACTATGAGTAAAGTGCAGAAGACAAAATAATAATTACTCTTTCTATTAAAAACCACAAATGTTCTTTGTCAAGTGTGAGTCTTGTACTACATTAGGTCGGTAATTCAGAAGTCTTTATTCTGTGACAAAAAATCTAATTTTCCCACAGAAACAAGTTTAAATCCAGATACAGAAATCCTCTCTTGGAAATTTAAAAACTGATGCCTATAAGCTCATAAAGCTCTACAGAAGTAATCTGCAAGAATCCTTTATCAAAACCCAGAATACTAGTCCAACTCCCAGATTCTGAGAATACCTACAAATAATGCAAAATATTTTACAGAACAAACAGGTAAAAATATACATGCTGTTTGCATGTGAGGCAAAACGCTCCAGCAGTATCACATTAAAAAAATCACAACTTTGCTGTGTTCCAAGTCAATTCAGTATTCTCTTGCTTTTTCCAACTGAGATAAAGGTGAGACTATTTTAGCTAAAGAAGCCAACATTTACTACTAAAAGTACATTTTGCTTGCAGTCAAAATTATGTTTGTTGTAGTAGTTTAATCTTTAATTTATTTCAAGTGAGTAACTTTCTTTGAATTTTTGCTTGCAAAGTAATCTGTCTTCCATCAATGAGAATCTGTGCAAATCATTAAAATAAAAAGGTTTTCAAAGCAATGCTGTTCCTAACTTCCTTCGTTTATATTTGACTTCAGGCTTATTTAATATGCTCCCATGTAGATAAAAGTAGCACAATTCTGTTTTCATGCTGGGTGGCCAAAAGGTTAAACGTCAAGTTCCCAGTGTGGGAAAATCCCAAAGTAGACAAAACTGTTTTGATGCTTACTGAAGTTGTATTTCTAGCAGACAACTTAGATGTAGTACAGCCAACAATTCTGTTAGTTTATCCCGCTTCACTGAGATACGGACATTATTATATTAAAGTATTTACAAGCACAGGAAGCTTTACAGCATCTAAAATGCTGTAAAAAGGGCCATGTTCAAGTACAATTGTGTTACAGGAAATCCTTGGGTAACAGTGTTTAACTGTAAGCACAGCTATTCCAGAAATCCTTCGAAGTAAGTATTATGCTTAAATATTCTCCAACAGTCCTTCTTACATTAGTTTCACATGGAAGTTACTTAACCTCTAGCAGCTCAAGAAGCTTTAGTCAGTGTGTATATCCTGCTATGCATCCACGTGCTTCACTGCATGCAGCACTAAAACACACGAGTAGCTGCATCCGTCTGTCCCAAACGTGCATTATCCTTTTTTAACATTAGGAGGAACACAGAATTAATGATGAAAGAGAGCATGGCTCTCACTACAGCTGGCTGGCAAGCAGTATTCTTCTCAGGATGATGCCAGTAAGGAGCTTCATCTGTGATCAGCCGAAGAGCAAACCATCTTCCTACGTTTGGCAGTTGACCTACAACATGAAAAAGCATTTGCTACAAGTGGCTTCTTGTAAAAATGATGCTCATGCATCTTTTAGAACAGCATCCTCTTCGAGCAGGCAGGAGAGTCTCTTTCCTAGGGAAGTTTGCCTTACTTTTTGGAGTTAAAATTTTTGTTCTTCATTTCAGAGATGGAAATACATGACGTAATGCACTTAGAAACATGTTGCTACAAATAAACTTGACCTTTTGAGTATTTTCACAAAAAGGGAGTTTGACAGTACTGCTGAGGTACGAGGAAAAACTCTCTGGAAACCTCCGAAGTATGCAGCTTCCTTCTGGAAATCAAGGTGCCTTCAGGGAATGTGATAAAGTACACATTCCGTGTCTGTCTCTCCCTGCCTCCCTTTTAATACCTAAATCACCTCTGAAGGAAATGACTCTTAGAGACCAACTCCTAAAAATAAATAGAGGCCTGGAGTTCACTACCTTTACACAATGACAACATGATTACAAAAAAGATCTCTTAGGAGTGCAAGAGGCATCATGTGTATTGCCAAGACCATCTTAATAAGTTTTACTAATAACACTGGACTTCTGGAGGTAAGAAACTGGACGACAGTATTAATTTCTCTGAGGAACTCTGGCACTGGATTATGTTTTTAGAAAATTGTTATATTCCTTTGAAAGAAACATGATACACAGCTGTTCCAACAAGGTAAATACTTCATAAGCAGTATGTTGGATCAGGGCTCTTCTTGGGTCAATATCATTCTCAGTTACCTGTACAGAGAACCTGTATCAAAATAACAGTTCATTCAAAGAGATTCCTGCTCTGCATAAGCATCTCCTAGACTTTAAAGGAGCTGTCATCGAGCAGAGCTCTTCCAGTCTTCACCAAAACCTTTAGACACAAAACCAGCACCTCCCAGTGCAGAATTTTACTTTGATTCTGAGGCAGCAGTCTTAGAATTAAAGCTGCTGCTTTATTATAGCGTACAACATTTCACTCAAGGTAATCACACGTAAAGCTGTCATAGCTGGAATTATTCTCAGAAAGCATCTGGGAAACGGTAATCCTGTAGGGAGCTTAGCTTCATGCTGCTTCTGTAACAAATTTTACTCTCCACCAGAACACCTCCAATGATATGCTCGATCAAGCAAGTATACTTTTGCACTGATCACATGATCTTTGTCTGATCAAAATGCCTGCCACACCACTGACCCCATATTGGTGATGCATATCATAGCTTACTTGACTTCTAACAAAGAGCATCTTCTCACTCATCTGTACATAAATTCACAAATCTGTTGCTCATCGGGTTTCATACTGTAAAAGTCGCATTGAAAATGGGGACAGATGTGCAGATCATTTTGACACATTGCTTCTCTACGAGTCTCAAACACATTTTTTCCCAGTAACTCTCAAATGGTGTACCTCATTTCTGAACTGGCCAAGAAAGTGTATCATCAACATTTGTGTAATCATCACTATTAGTCTTGGAATCTAAAAGTCCCTTTAAAATTTACTTGTTCCATAAATCCTAGATGACAGCAGTAGGACAAAGCAACTAACTATCAAGATTATCATATATATATGATAATCTTATATTCTTGAATATTCCATCACTACTGCCAAGCATTATTTTGACTCAATAACAGAATCTCATGAAAAGTCAACCGTAGCGATACTAACTGGGACCAGCAAACTCTCAAAATACTTTCGGAAGCCATATGAAAATTACCTGGAAGCAGGTGACCTGCCAGAAAAGAAAGCTGTTCTTTGATAGTCAATATGTAAACTAGGTTAACTGCCATTTTTTAGTATTTGGTGGTATCAGAAAACTGTTCTGCTGTCTGCTGGAGCTGCCTAGATGAAACAAGAAGGCCATTTCACTTATTAAACTTTTACAAAAATTCTTCTGAAGAAACAAGAGAGACACGTGGGAATTCAAGACTAGATATTGTACTTAGTTTGGCTTTCTTCACAGTAGTTGGTATGGTGTTATGTTTTGGATTTGTGACCAAAACAGTGTAGATAACATAGAGATATCTCAGCTATTGCTGAGCAGCACTGGCACATTGTCAAGGCTCATTCTGCTTCTCACACTGTCCCACCAGCAAGACAACTGGGGAGGCACAAGAAGCCAGGAGGGGACACAGCTGGGACAGCTGACCCCAACTCACCAAAGAAAGATTCCATACAATATAATTGTGCTCAGTAATAAAAGCTTGGGGGAAGAAAGAGGAAATGGACACACACACATTCAGAGCGATGGCATTTGTCTTCTCAAGTCACCATTATGCGTAATGGAGCCCTGTTTTCCCGGGAATGGCTGAACACCTTCCTGCCCATGGGAAGCAGTGAATGAATTCCTTCTTTTGCTTTGCTTGCGTGGGTTTTGCTCTGCCTGTTAAACGTCTTTATCTCAACGCATTAGTTTTCTCACTTTTACGCTTCCAGCTCTCCCTGCCATCCCACTGTGGAAGGGTGAGCAAGTGGCTGTGTGGTGCTGTGTGGTGCCTGCTAGCCAAGGTTAAACCCCAACGTTATAGATGAGACAGCTGCAGCTACCTTGAATCCTTACGAACACTCCGAGTATCTAAATAGTTTACTTTTTTACTGAATATCACTTTTTGTGATATTGTTTTCAGTTATAAACTTACTATGTGTTAACCATTAAAAATGAAATTATCCATTCTCAGTTGCTGTTTCAGAACAATTTTTTTTTGAATGAACACAAAAAACTGTGGGAGGAGATAGATTTCTTTTTCCCACATTAGAACACTTAAAAATTTTTAAGACTCTCTGACAAGTCTATATTTATACAAGTCTATACATTATGGCTGTCTATGTTTTAAAGATTTAAAGGATTTCGGGTTTTGGAGGGGCTGGTCACTTTAGTGTCAGGACTGAGGGGTTTTTTTAGAGATTATTCTGTACCCCAGGGGTGATGCAAGAAACCAACAGTGTAACTGCTTTCACCAGCTAGCTGCTGTAGATCTCTCTACCAAGACACTGACAGCAGAGATACCAGCTGCTTCTTGCTTCCAGTGGTCTAAGCAAACGCATTTGGGAAAAACATGCTGCTAGAGGGAAGATTAAGGAAGAAACATACAAGTGGAAATATTAGGATGAAACAGAAAAGTGTGGCTTGGATAGAGGAGAAAAAAAAAAGCTGTTGCATTATTTGCTTTGGTGTAATGAAACGTTGACTGAGATGGGAAATGAGATGGGGGAGCTAGGGAAATGGGAAAGTGAGGGAAGGACAAACCTCAAAAGCCCCAGAAAACAGTGTCAGACTTTGTGCACCAGGAATAAAGAAGAAACATCCAAAAGCAGCTAGAAAGGATCCCAAGATACTTGACCCTCATCATTCGTTGTTGGTCAGTACCTGACAGAATAGTAAAAATCTCCTAACAAAACACGCATCACAGTTCCATACTCATATATACAGAAGCTGCAGGTTATCATCCTCCAGCCATTAGTCTAAACACACTCTGCAATACGTCCAAGAGCTCCAACCTTGATCCTAATAACACTGACACTTTTATGATTTTTCACAACAGAATTTTCTACTTCCAACATTATTATGCTTTTTAAACTGTTAAACTCTATTAAGGTTGCAAGGCCAGCCCATAAAATTAGGAATTAAAAAAGTTATTGTCACTACCACGAATACCATTCAATGCAATTTGAACAGTATTCACATCCTTTTTTCCACCTCTGGAGATGTTTCAGAAATCTGTAGTTAGAGAGTTGGTGCTCATCATAGGTCTAGAAGGCAATTATAAATGGATCACAGATAGAGCTCATGGTCAAACTACTCTTGGTAGTTCACCATCTAGATCTGCTTTCAAACTACAGTCTTTCCTCAATGCCATACAAGCCTTTTGCAGCACGAGAGTCACTAATAAAAAAAAAGCACAGAAACCCACTACCTCAGACCAAAAGTTTCACAGCTATTTTCCACATAAGACCATGGTGTTTGTCTTTAAAACAGTGTTTGTCTTCAAAAAAATAGCCTGTGTATACACAGAAAATACATTTTACATATTTTTTTAATTTTACATGAATTAAAATATAACCTTAATTCTGAATTTGCAACCTCAGTCCTTTTACAGTGATGTATCTGAAAATTCATAATTATACATCCGACTAAATTAATTGACTTTTCTAGGGCGCAGGAGCCATATTTCCCCTGAAAAAAGACTGAGAATTAAGAATGGCCAAGTAAAACAGTGTTACGTTCTGTCAAATCAAAACAGTATGAAAACGTGGAGGAGTTTGTCTTCAGTCCTCTATGCCACAGTAACACACTCAAGAAACAAGTACATGAATAATCAAAAACACCTGGCTCAACTTCCCTTCATAAAGGATGCTGCTGACAGAATCTGCATTTAGGCTAATGATACAGGGCAAAAGGGCTGATAACATTCATTCTTAAGACCAAGGCCTCTGCTGCAAAAACGTAGATCCTGCTCCCAAAGACAGTTTAAAATAAACTTGGTATACAGAAAGCAGGCCATTTGCACCACTGATTTCCAGTCTTAGCAGATCCCATACTGACAAACTGCCTAATCACAGCTCTTGACATTTTTAAATGAAAAAAACCCCACCCCTATCATTACCACGTTACGCATGTCAAGGTGCGGAGTTTCTCCCTATCACTTCATTTTCCAGGTAAACTCCAACGGTTTCTTGTCACCCCTGGTTAATCAACCTGTGTTTTCTCTGAACTAGTTCAGCTGAAGCGTTATTTGTCATAATGCTGTCACTTTGTACGAAGCTCTGCGTAAACCTTTCACTCTACAGGAAATTTTATACTAAATCGATAACTGTCCTAAGTATAAAGAAGCTGAACTCAGGTTTTGAGCTGCTCCATTTGCAAACCGACACTCTATTAAAGAAAGGTTCGGACAGCACCAGAGACGAGGCGCAGCCAAGGTGCGTCAGTGCCCGCTACCCGCCGCGCTCCGGTGACAGCCGTCTCTCCCGAGGGGTCACAGCTCCTCCCGGGGCCCTGGCTCGCCTCCTGGCCCCGGGCCGGCCCCACGCAGGGTCACCTCTGCGCCACAGCCCGGGAAGCGCCCCCCCGGCCGGCCGCCCCCGGCAGAGACGGTCCCGCTGCGAAAGGACGCGCACACACCTACCGTCTCCTTGGCAGCGGCCGCCACGGGGATAGGGAGCAGCGCCCGGGGCCCTGCCGGCTCCCGGGAGGGCTCCCGCCGGCGCTCGGACAGCTGGTACCCCGCGTACCCGGCGAGAGCCGCCCCCGCTGCCGCCAAGCCCAGCTCCCGCCGCCACCGCCGCGGCCCCGCCGGCCCGACCCCGCCGCCGCCCCACAGCCGCCGCGCCGGCGGAGCGCCAGGCGCGGGCCCCAGGCGGCGGCGCCACCGCAGGAGGGAGCGCAGGGCGGCCATGGCCCCCTCCGCCCCAGCGCCGGGCGCTCCGAGCCCCCGGTGCCGGCAGAAGCCTCGCGAGAAGCGGGGAAGGGGAGGGGAACCGAGTGGCCCCGGCAGGCCCCGCCCCGCCCGCGCCACCGGGCGCCCCGCGGGCGCCGTGCCGGGGTCCCGGCTGCCGGCTCCAGGGACAGGCAGCAGCCGGCGGCGGGATGTGCGGTGCCACTGGCGGGCCGCCGCCAAGTTAGTGGAGATACGAGGTGGTCACACCAAACACGAAGAACGGGCACGGCCCTGGATCCGCCCAGTTCAAGCCAAAGTGCCTGGGAAAGGGGATGCGTGGGAACTGCCGCAACTGCGGGCAGAGCTGGTGCGTGTGCCGTGGGTCCCCGGTAACGTGCTTTAGAACCTGACCGCATGATTCCAGGGCCGTGCTCCCAAGGGAGTGTGCCGCACGACGCAGCAGATGTACCTTTGCCATGTCGGCAGCCTCTCCTGTGATAAATACTCTTGGCAGCAGGTAGCCTCCTTAGCATAACCAAGTAGTAGTTAAAGACCAGTGATGAAAGATGAGCGTGGTCTTTTGTCCCTACCTGGTGCTGATAGGCAATACACTTCGTCAGGCATTTCATATTAGGCCATTCTTCCATGGTACAACCTGCATCACCACCTAGGTTTCCTTGAAACTTCATAAACTGCAAACAAACACTTCAAGACACAGCACACTGTATGGCATTTTTTTGCAATGGCCGGGTAGAACCTGTCTTTTTCTTTTGTACATAACTTTTTTCCCAAGTTTCAGCCTATTATCCATTTTTCCCCCCTAAATCTTTGATGACTTTGTATATTATTATGAAAAAGATTTTGGAAAATACACAAACCATGACTCATTTCAATAGCTTTAAGACACTCTCGTGCATTTTCATATTCTAAAAAACATTTCAGTGACACGGTGATACTGTGTCAAGGGAAAAGTGTGGCCGTGTTTGTCAACAGACAGTCTGTCTGGCAACTCTAAGCATGGCCGTGGTTGAATTTCCTCAGAGCTACAGCTGGGAAGGCAGGTATCTGGGCTGAATGATAGATTTACTGCATTTCTTTCAATATTTTAGAATACTGTAAGCAAATTCATCCCTCGAGTAATTCCCTTGACTTCATTATTCCCATCTGTCAAAAACTAACTTTTTTTTTTTAATTTTTTTTATCTGCTGCTTTATTTTATAGTATGTCGGATGTATGATTCCGAATCAAAAGTCGTCTCCAAATCTGAGTTATATCTCTGTTCTAAATGACTAAAAGCCAATATTTAGGTGTCAAGGCAGTAATAGTTTCAGATGCTTAATATGACTGAAACTCGAGTACTTTTCCTGCAGTTACATGACTAACCATCTAGTCTGTAAAATTCTGTAGGATGTGTCTTGAATCTTTTCAGTTCTAGCTGCCTCGTTAGGAGACATCATTCACCAATACCATTACCTTTTTCAAATAGCCTACTTTTTCTGTTTGGCTGGAAAAGAAACCACTTTTGGTCAATGTAGTGTCCCAAAGTAAAGCTGTTAGGAGCTCATCAATCATGTAAACTGTGGATATGAACCATGATTTATCTCCCTGTTCACATTGTTTCCCTGAAATTGGTAAGACACATTTTAATGACTTTTCAATAACACCTTTAGGCTAAATTTTTTTCACTTCAAAAAATCCAATACACATCTGCAGCTACTTACACCTGGATATGTTAGTCAGAACTTCCCTGGTGAGCTGTTTGCTCAGGAACAAGAGCAAAATTTATTTGTGCAGCAAGTCAAAAAACATAAGCTGCCTGCACATCTTATATGCACAGATTCAGAAAGCATGTAATTTAAATAAATCAAGGTGGTTTTAATCCAGTGATTCACTTAGAGAACTAATAAAAAAGCTGCCAAAGGAGGCATTTGAATGTTGATATATGGAAACGGTCTATTCTCACTGGATGTAACCATGTAAATGTGTGCTTGCTACCTAGCTTCTCCGTCACATTCTGCTTATACAGGAGTTTATTCATGTGTGTCCGCAAAAACATGGACAAAAAAAATCAAGAATTTTAAAAAGCCCTATGAATTTATGACTTAATTTAAAGAAATAAAACAAGAAATGAAGGTGTAAGAAATGCAGAACTCCCTTTCCATAGGAAAAAAATTTTTTTCAGCATAGTTTTTCTCTCATTTGAGTTTTTGCAAATAGGTAGATATATTTATATATACATGTACGCATACATCTCTGCAACTGTATCTGTTCAGAAGAGAAAGTTGTGAATATTTTTTAAATCTGCATGTATTGCATTTTAAAAGCTTTTGATCATCAGACTATGACCTGATTTGTACACAGAGCCTTGGAAAAGGTTCTGTTCTTTCTAGTAAATTCTACACAAAAATACACCTCGTTTCACTCAGATTTGCAGTGCTCAGAAAGGCACTTGCAACTTCTGCATGTTCTGCTTGCCTTGTTAAAAGCAGCCAACCATGTTTTCTTGTCCAAATCAAGGAAGAATCTTGAACTGACCATGATACCCAGGTATCTGTAGCTGGACATATCCTTTTATGTTATACTTGGTGGTTTTTGTTCTGCCAAGTGTTTTCTTTCTCATGTATTCATGAACCCTCCCAGTATTTTATTATGTCATTAAAAATTTACGGCTGGCACAGCAGTGTTGTAAGGGGGTTCTAAAATTAGTAAAGGTGCAATAAATTGCAGGACATACGGTTTTATACCAATCAGGATCTTTATAGATACATAGGTCGATCTCTCTCTCTCTCTCTCTCTCTCTCTCTCTCTCCAGACTATCTGCGAAAGATTGCAGTCCCTTGTTTTGTCCACACTCTTTGTAGGCACCAGGTTTTGCTTATTCTTGGGAAATATACAGTAATTATATTGTCTGTAGAAGCCAGAACTACTTGCTATGGAAATAAAAACTCAACCACATATGTATTTGTTCAATGACACTGAAAGTGCCGTCTCTAGGAAGTATACGTAGAGTTGATTAGATTGTACTGTATACTTTAAGTTGAATTATGCACTCTTGTAAAAACCCTCTTCCAAATTATTTAACTTCCCATGGTAGAGTTTCAGAAGGTGCAAAAAAAAACTTTAGTGTTATCTTTTCCTGTCACATGACTAGTGCAAACACACAAAAAAAAGCTTATCTTTTTGTTTCTTTTCTGGTACTTTATAGAACAGCATAACCGGTTTAGTGCCCAGACATTAAAGACTCCACTCGGAAAAGATCGATGTTGTGTATTCCACTCTACTTTAAATGTTTCCATTATATAACAGGAAAGATTTAGCCATAAGGATCTTTCAGTGTGTGATGACTGAAGATTTTTTTTTAAAAAAAAAACCGTCCTGCTCTACTGGAGACAGTGGTGCCATCTGACCAGAAAACCCCTATACTATTTGTAGGACTCGAGGGTTCTTCTTGGACCCAGGAACAGTACCTGTATAGGAGCATCTTTAGGCTGAGAAGAATATACCTCCTCCATTCAGCTGTACCATCCTAGTGCATGTACTGCAACTCAGCAGCTGTGATGAGCAGTTTCATCTTGACCTGCCAGTCATGTCAATAAAAATACTTGATGTGTGTTTCAAACGTTTTAGGTATATTTGAGTAATCAGTGTACAGGCTACTTGAGAAATAGGTGCCATATAGATTATTCAACTTTGATCTATTTCTTTGATTTAGCACTACAATTAAGTAGATTTGCTTCAAAGAGAAAGCTCATTGGTTGATGTTTTACACTGATGTGATAATGTTTACACAGATGTGCTTTGAAATCTCGATTATGGTGGATTTTTGGGTCCCACCACATGACAGACTCCTGTTATCTAAAAGGTAAAATAATATAACATCTATCTGTAACTGCCTTCAGAGCAGGTCTGCCTGTGCTCTCTTCTGAGGTGATTTATCTGATCATTGTATTTAGCATTAATTTTTTCAGTTTTAAATCCTTCCACAGTAAATCACTTGCTTTAAAGCAGCCTTTTTATAATTCAGGTGCACACAGGGGCAGTACTTAGGACTGCAGTGATGAAAAGGTGTAGCATTACCTGCTTTAAAGCACCTGCCAATTAATTAGCCCTATACTCTCCGTAGCAAATAAAGGTAAGCAATCAAATCCATTTGATCTCTCAGATTTAGACTGTGACTGAAAAGACCATGAAGCAAGACGGGAGAACTAATCTCTCATGATTCTCTGCAACTTTTTTGTTTAAATGAAACCTTAAACTGCCAAGTGTTTCTCTTGAACTTTTGAAAGAATTAACTATGAAAGATCTTTGCATTTTATACTCTAATTCTGTGTTTTAACATGGGCAAGGAACTGCATTGCGTTCTTAAATGCTAAGATGGGCCATGTCGTTTCAGCCCTAAAATTCATTGGACCTTACGGAAAAAACAGGAAAGATAGCAAAAGTTAAGCTCTTAGATTTAATATAACATTTTTTTACCATTGCTGATAATGAATGAGCATGTGTCCCACCAATGCATTTGCATGCATGAATTATTCTAATTTGGGGGTGAAAAAAAAAGCATATGCTCATCTCGAACAGGACAGCAAAGTGCCAAACTGTTTCAAAACACTGTGGAAGGACAACAGGGAACTTTCAGTAGATATTGCTAATTTGTGATATTCCCAGACTTTGGCTATGGGCCTGATGCAAAACCCCAAAGAAGATGGATTAGATGAGCCACCTCTCGATCTTTCTTTCTTTTTCTCGGCAAGTTTTGAAAATATTTATATCTGCAAACAGTGGTGTTGCCCATTTATGTTTTTAAGACCTCCTGTCAATACCCAAATGCTATGGATCAGTTTCGTGTCACATTAATGATAAATTAAATGTGAGGGAGAATTTGCAGAGGGGAAAACACCTTCCTTGACTATGCCAATTTCTTTAGAAATCCCCCTCCTTGTAGTTGAAGTGATAAAAGGGAAGGGTAATGCATGTACATTTTATTAGCGTTTTAGAAACAAGGAGTAAAACTGTCAGATCTTTGTTTTTTTTCTTTCATGTGTGTCTGGGCAGGTCTAACCCTCAGGTAACGCCCTTTCTCCTTCTTCCCTCCTGCCTCTCCTTGCACCTGTCCACGTAATGCTCCGCCAGCTCCCGCCCGGGACCCGCTCCCGCCCGCCCCCCACTGCCCGCTCCGCGCCGGGGCCGCGCCCGCGCCGCGCGTGTGCGCGCCCGTCAGTGCCCGGCTGCGCGCGGGGGGCGCGCCCGGAGCCCCCTCCCCGCCGTCAGTGCAGATCAGAGGAAGGTGCGAGCGGAGTTGGAGCCGGTTTACAATTTCAAACGCGGCCTCCCCGCAGCGCCTTCATTAGCATATGTCAGGGGACCGCCGTACATATATACACGCGCGCGGGGCGTATGAACAGCACCCCGCTGCCTGGTTCGCACCAGCTCGGCTCAGCTCGGCTTGGCTTAGCTCGGCTTGGCTTAGCTCGGCTCGGCTCGGCTCGGCTCAGCTCAGCACGGCTCGGCTCCGCTCGGCCCTGCCGGCTCCCCATGCTTGGGGCTCCGCGGCGCACCCCCACATGCCCACCGGGAGAGGCCGGCAGCCGCTCTCCGCCGCCGCCGCCGCGCCCTAGCCCGCTCGCCCCGCGCCCCCATGGCTCCGCTGGCCGAGGTGGGCGGCTTCCTGGGCGGCCTGGACGGCCTGGGGCAGCCGGTGGGTGCCCACTTCTTGCTGCCGCCCGCCGGGGAGCGCCCGGCGCTGCTCGGGGACCGGCGCGCCCCGGCGGAGCGGGCGGCCCGCGGCGGCGCGGCAGCGGCGGCAGCAGCGGCGGCGGACCTGGCGCACTTGCAGGGCATCCTGCGGCGGCGGCAGCTGTACTGCCGCACCGGCTTCCACCTGCAGATCCTGCCCGACGGCAGCGTGCGCGGCACCCGCCAGGACCACAGTCTCTTCGGTAGGCGATATGGCCCCGGCGTGTGCGTGTGCGCGCTACCACACGCGGGTGCGGGTGCGTGTCTGTGCGGGTGCTGGTTTGTGTGTTTATGTCTCTGTGTAAAGGAGTCTCTGTGTACCTGGACGTGAGCAGTCGTGCTCTTGGGAGAGAGGTGTGATACTGGTGATGCTGAGGCAGGTGGATGAGCCCTCAGTACCGGCTTCACCCTTTGGCATTAGACCATGGGGTCTGCACAAGGGCGAGGTAGCGAGGGAGGGTTGCACATCCCATGAGAGCCAGGAGATAGGCATGTATTCTTTGCTCAGCCTATGCTGGGGATCTATTAGCACGTGCATGTGCTTGCAGGTTTAGTGGAGTGGGAAAAGTCGCGAGTCAGGCCGATCCTTTTTCTATTCGCTATAGGTGTCGAGCTTCTTGAGTCTTTGTAGAACAGTATAGGTCACGGACCTGGGCATGCTGATCCTTAGGCTGCATTAGGCTGCTCTGCTTCGCAGGACAGAACGTTTAAGTTGAGAAGCCTAAAATGCCTCTTTGCTTAAATGCTTAAAATGCTTCCCAGTCAGGTTTCTCTGTCAATAAACCCCAAAGAGGTGAAGACAACCCCCAAAAGTAAACGTTTCCCGAGATATGAGAGTAAAACCTAAATATTAGTTGTAGAAGCTGGACATCTGAACAAACCTCCTTTTGTCAACTGCACGTGACTTTTGGTGTGTATTGATTTAGCAGTCCTAAAAAGGTGATTAAAGAGTTTCCTATCATCCTCCCCATAGTCAAAACAATGTGCTGAAATGGCTCTTAATTGCTTTTATAACGCATGGATGTTCTAAGAAGTAGAAAAACGGTAGTCAAACAGATCTTCTCAGAAGGAAGTTTTCCTACAGCTTGTAAACATGAAATAAATCTTTGCTTTAAAAGGAAAATCAAGTTAGTCCCAGATCTAACATTTACTGGGCTTTTTAGAATTGTACTACCTTTATTCTACTGCTATTCTCAGTAGGTTTGTCTGTTTGTGGGTTGTACCACCTGCTTATTATGGTTTTGGAAAAGGGTGGCTTTGAAAGTGATATCAGAAAGACAAAATACCTCCACCTCCTTTATGGGAGTTTTTGCTTTAGCAAGTGAAAAACTAGGATGATTTATGTGTGATAAGGATTTTTAATGCTTACTCTTTGCAAAGGATTTATTATTTTGTTGTGGTTTTTAATATAACTAAGAAACCTGCCAAAGTTGAATTAAAATTCAAAACATTTTAAATTATTGAGTAGTCTGGACAGTCCATCTGTCTGAGAGTGAAAATTGTCCTGAAATCGTAAATAGTAAGTAGACAAAAAGTCATAATCAAATGCCTTATTTAAAACTACTTACCTTAGATTCAAAT
Organism: Neopelma chrysocephalum; assembly: GCF_003984885.1. Lineage (NCBI taxonomy): Eukaryota > Metazoa > Chordata > Aves > Passeriformes > Pipridae > Neopelma > Neopelma chrysocephalum. The sequence goes on along the minus strand of NW_020897700.1, from coordinate 5,460,567 downwards.
CTTTTTTTAATGTTTTGTGGTTTAATTGCTGAACAGCAAAATCTTAGGTATGATTCTAGCACAAATTCTTTTTGAGGCTTTGTTTACATTGTTAACAACTTCCAAAAAGCCAGTTCACACGTTCCCTTTCTTTCATGTTTTGTATATACTGTAATCTGTGCATATCAATTGGTTAAGTATGTTGGCTTACCCTTGCCAAATTCAGGCTTCAAATAGTACCTCATCTCTCAAAACCTTTATTTTATTAATATATATTACATTTTTGGGCAAATGTAATATAAATATTGTTGTAATCCAAACAGTAGCAAAAAAAAAAAAAAGCAGCATATTTCATATACTTAAAAAGCCTGTACTGAAGACAGCAAGTTGCGTCAAGAGGTGTGGGCCCATATGCTAGATAAGATGTTTGGCAAATACTTTTTTTTTTTCTGTGGGTAGATTGTGTTATATGAAATTCCCATCTGTACTTTGATTTCCATTCAAATGATCTAATAATGGATGTGTTTTTTTAAGATAACTCTATAGAAGTAAAGTATGATTTCAGGTAATTCAATCCTATCTTCCAGTGTTTGAATAGGCAGTTTAGCAAATATTCTAGCAAATCATTCTAGATTCCAACAGCAGAGTGCTGATGGCTTTAGCCTTGTGCTGAATAAAATCCTTTCATATTCAACATTAAAAAAAAGTTTCTAAAATAATGTAGGATTCATGTTCCTAGATGAGGCTTCTCAAACTGCTTTCCTGGGAATGTTGAGTGCATTTCCATGTAGTATTTGAAATTTCAGAGAAAGTAGACCACATTTATTATAGTATGTACATTTTCTTGTTTTCAACCACGTTTTTGGACGCTACGTATTGTGTGCTTACAAAATGAATAAAAGCAATCCTTTTTTTTTCTTCCAGGTATTCTTGAATTCATCAGTGTGGCAGTGGGACTGGTCAGTATTAGAGGTGTGGACAGTGGCCTTTACCTTGGAATGAATGAGAAAGGAGAACTCTATGGCTCTGTAAGTACCACATCCATGTCAGCTCATACATCTTGAGGTTTTGATTCACTTCTTAACACTATGCAAACCCCTCAAGAAACTAGCATCTCAGCTTTCAAAACACTAACGTTTTTTCCTGTTCAAATGTGTAGTATATTTTTGAAGTATACAGTATTGTTTTGGATACTAAAGATTCAATGGGAAAAGTTTCTCTATCCTAGATGAAGAGAACTGAAAAGAGATATTCCTCTTAAATAATGACAAAAATAGATAAATCAGCAATTGGAACAGCATTTACATTATGTGCTATCTAATTTTATTTTATGAATTCTGTAAATGTATCATAGTGCATACTCTGTCATCAAAAACATAAAATGCAACTGGAAAAAAGTTAAAAGGATAGTTTGAACAAATAAACAACAATTAATATAATACCTGACTTACTTTATGTATAGTTTAATGCTCCTTTAAAAATCAGCAGGTGGTGCTTCCAGGTACCAAGTTGACAACATGAAAGCATTGTTGCAAATGCTGGGGAAAAGAGCGTAATAGCATATGTCACAAATAAGTACCACTATTATTTGAAAAATCTGAATGGTGCAAGAGTACTGGCAGTATCTTAGATCCCAACTGGAATATTTGTGTTTAAGAATGAAAGTAAATTTGTACTCATGACAGTTGATTTTCATGTGTTAGATAACTTCAACAAAATATAGCTATGGATTTTTACAATACTATCAGTCCTACTCTATTCCTTTCAAGTCTTAAAAGATCTTGAGATAAAATATTCTGTTTTTCCACTTTGGTTGTGGTTATTCCAGTTTAAAATGTGAGAAGTGATGCATACCACAAAGAACATATGGAAGTACCTTCCTGATATGTTGTAGTGCACCTGAGTCCCTCCACCAAATCACATTTCTAGAACAGTAATGAGACAGAACTCTACATAATATAGTTCCTGAAAGTCTGATGAATTTTAATTAAATTATAAATAAGTAATGCTTTCTTAGAGTGAGTGTTATCTAACTCACGTTTAAATCCAAAATTGTGTACGTACAGGTCTAGGTTTCCAAACTTAGTGTCAGGTCCACATAATCTCCTTGCATTTGGTTTGTTGACAGTTAAATGAACAGTAAGGCTACACAAAGCCTTAAGCATTTTGTTTATTTTTATCATATATTTTTTCATGTCTTCAGATATCTAGTGATAGCTTAACTTATTTTTCTTTGCTCTTTGTTTCTGCAGGAGAAACTAACTTCTGAATGCATCTTCAGGGAACAGTTTGAGGAAAACTGGTACAACACTTACTCATCCAATGTGTACAAACATGAAGATTCGGGGCGGCGATACTTTGTAGCACTTAACAAAGATGGTACTCCCAGAGATGGGACAAGGTCCAAAAGACACCAGAAATTCACACATTTCTTGCCCCGGCCTGTGGATCCTGAAAGAGTTCCAGAACTGTATAAAGATGTGTTAGGATACAGCTGAAGAAGGAAGCAGCTTTGGAAAAAACCCAAACTGGAGCTGTTGCCCCTGCTTTCCTGGCAATGCAAGCCTGAGGGACCTGCAGAGGTCTAGGATGTTGGATGCAAAGAAGCTACTTTGTGAAGGCAAGCCTCTGTTTTCTAACCTTTGGATTTAGGAGACAAAGCCTTAAAGCTGAGAGTGGATCAACCTCCTTGAAACTTGTGATTTGTTTGGTAGCCAGTAACCAGAGGGAAGTGTGACTTTTTTAAAAATAACAAACTCTTGGAAATTTTGTCTGGATTATCTGTAGTCTGTAGATTAGCAAAGAACTGCCTACATCCTATGAATGACACAACGGCAGGAAGAAACAGAAAGAAATGTACTGTAAAATATAAATCCTGAGAACTGTATATGAAGTTTTACTGGCTCCGCTTTAGTGATGGACGTTAGATGTCAATACATCGTAGTCAGAGCTGGAACTTTTCTCCAGGATGGACCTATTTATACATCTCCAGATAGCATATATTTATTTTATATATTTATTTATTAAAGAGTTTATTTTTTACTGGGATATGAAGAGAATACAACCCCTAACCCCAATGAGAAATCATTTACAGTGCCAATATTTACTCTGAATAGAGTCATGATACAGAAGTGACATTACATAGAAAAGCATTCAAAATCTGAACATTCATATTTCATTGCTTATCAGTTACAGATAAGTTTATATTTTATGCACATACCATTGCCTTGTAACTGTCTTTATTTGGAAAAGAATGTTTAATTTTCTTTACCAATGAAGAGTGCCTTACAGATCTGTATGAAATTCAAATGCACATTTAAAAAGGGAATTAAAAATTATTTCACTTTATTTGGTTTACTGTTATTTTTAAATTGAGAGTCTCTTAGCACACTATGTGTAACATTTCAAACCTGCAAAAATTGTGAAGAATGTATTGCAGTTACCTTGAAAGAAAAAGTAGTATTAGCTCTTCAAATCTTGATTCAAATCACAACATGCTTGATAGTTTTTTGCCAAAGGGTTCCTATTATCTTTACTAACACACAAATAGCTATTCTCTGTATTACTCAAAATTTTTGTGTAGGGTTCTCGTCACTATATAAGATGTTTTAATTATATTTCTTATTAATATGCTTAAGGGGAAACAAGTTCAGAGTATGAAGTTTTTGATATTGCTGAATGAAAAGCTTCTGTGAGTGAAGGTTGCTTCTCCACTGAGTACAGAGAAGCATAAGAAGACAACTTTCTTATCTCGATTCCCCATTTAGGGAATACTTTCAGCATAAATTTTTCTGTGAAAAGTGTCAGGACAAAAATGAGCTGTGTCTCTGTGCTAATTCCAGCTACACAACAGGTATATTGCACTAATTCAGTTCAGAACTGTCAGTTATGAAGCACAAACTCATCTGCATATTAACTGAGGGGAAAGTCTGCTCTCTGCAAGAATACTAAGGGTTAATGACAGACCCTATATGATTTAGACCTAAACCTGCTGAAGCTTGCTCTCAGATGATTGCCACCTGCATGGACAAGGTTGGCCTAGGAGAAGGTTACAGAAAAGGCAATTCAGGAGAGGGCAATAGTATTTGTACTGTACCAAAGGTGGTCTCATGTTTCAGAGCCAATGCTCCCAGTGGGCTCCAGCTCAAGATAACTGTTTCATTCAGTTTTATGGAATTGTATATGGTTCAAGTACTGCACGTGCATCATTTAAATAAAATTAAAGTATTAATGAAAAACATTTTCCAGTATATAGCACGCTTGCTAGAACCATTGCTGTACCAGAACTTCTTCCAATCTGTAGTGAGAAGTGGATGAGCGTAGATTACTGATGGACTGTGGACAAACTCATTTTACTTTCTGCCAAATAGAAATGCAATGCAGGTCCACAAAAGCATGTTTCAATGCTTTGTGGTTAGCAATATGTAACTTACTAAGGTTAAATATTTCATTTAAATGTTCCGAAGAATGGGAAGATCTACAGTGCATCGAAAATGGCTCAGTAAAATAATGTTGTAATGGACTTCAATTTAACTTAATGATTTTATGGGTGATGCTGAGTCCCATTAGTAATACATCAATAACTAAAGACAAAAGTATAAGCTTTAAATAGAAAAATTTTTCTTCTGTATCTTAAAAAGTAATTTGTTCTATGTAAGTTGTGTAAAAAAGGAGTAGCTGCTGCTCAGGATATAATTCCCATGAGTTTCTGGCAAACACTCAGTGTTTAACCATACCAATAAAAGTTATCTTTCTTTGGATCTCCACAATAGTAACTGAGGACAACTTTAAATGGTGAATAATTGGCTGAAACTTCTGGATCCAAACACCTACTCAACATATAGATGAGAAAGAGTGATATATGCTTGTCCCATTCCCATTTTAGATATATGCAAATAGTCCTTGAACAAAATGTAATGGAGCAGGCACTGTGGTGATGAATGACTACAAAACCTCCAGACCATTGAAAAGCTGTCACAGCCTCCTTTTTAGTTCTGGTGTATTGCCATTGAAGAAATACATTGAGTTTTCCTGTTTCATTTTGCTTGCAGCATTTATTTGCTCTCTGGTAAATTTTGTCCATCATGATGTTCAGATGCATTTAACAATTTTCTGGTTTGAAAATGGTGGATGCAAAAGCACACCTAAAACTAGCTCTTTTCACGTTTTAATAGACTAATATCTTTAGTTGTCAGTTCGTTGTTTTTTTTGTGTGTGGTTTTCACTCCCACTGCAGAAAGCCCAAGAGGATAGAGGGAGAAGTTTGTTCTGTTTAACCAGTAGAATTAATGATCTAGTTTACCACTCATTACATTTTGCATAACTCCATCAATCTGAAAGCTGTGGGCTGCTCTTAATACTGTGAAGAGGGTAATCAGAAGGAAATGACATTATTCAAGGTTCAGAGGAAGTATCTGAAAGCAGAGAAAATGCCACATCTTGAAATAAATCCCTGCATGATTGACTGCCCCATTTCTGCCTTTGCTTTTTTTTTTTTTTTCTCCCTAGGGAAGGTGAACCAATCAAGGCAGTTAATAAAGTTTGTGTAGCAGTTGCAGCCCCGCTTTCTGTTTCCCATGGATTCTCCTATTAGCTGTAAAACTTGGCCTTTTGATCTCAGTAGGCTGGAAATTGAGTGCTCCATGCCAGTTCTGTATTTCTTCATATATTTTGGGTTTTGTTGTTCTCTTTTCCAAGTTGCGTCAGAAATAATATACTGGCCATACAGAAGATTTTCTGAAATCCAGGAGGAACCTTGACTTCTGAGCATATTTGGAGTGAAATTGTTACTTCTGTTAATGCTGTTACTTCTGTTAAAGTTTTTCAGTCGTAATAGTTACTGGATGTAGGAGAACCCAAATCCTTCTGGAAATGGGTATTTTTTATTAGATGCCCTTATATAATCAGAAAAAGTGGACAGCTAGTCTAAAAGGTACACAGTCCTTTTATTGGTCTGAGCCATTTGTGTTTGCCTAGAGCAGTTTGTTCCTGTCCATATCTTTGTGTTTTCTATCATAAGCTTATTGATATTATCTTTCATACTCAGGTGTGACAGCCACCTTCGCTGCTTCTATCTGAAAGTCCAAATCACTGGTGTGGCCATGCGCTCTGGTAGCACTCCAGGGTTGGGCAGAATTTACTTTCTGGCATGTGAGGGTCATTTAACATATTCATAACAGCTTTCATTTCCAGCTACTTTAATTTCTTGATGTGCTTTGTTAACTCTTTTTTTCATAGCCATCCAATCTAGCTTCAGTAACTTTGTCAAGTTTATCTAACACAGGCCTTTAGCAGCAGCTATAAGGGCAATGTTTGTGATTTATTTATTCTTATCTGCTTATGTAATCTTAATAGTACTACTGTGCCATGGCTCTAGTTATACCACTGCAAACCATTAGGTTTGCCTTACTCCTTTTTCCGTACAGCAAAGACCTAAACAGAGATAAGACAATTTTATGCGCCATAAATGAATCTTTACTATTGCCTTAGTGTACTGGACCAAGCCTGTGTCAGGTACTGAGAACACTGTGGTAGGATGCTTAAGTTTTTCTTATCTTGCTATATGGAGATGCTATTGGTAAGGAGATCTTTACTGTATTTGTTCTTTCACTTTTCATATAAGAAAAATTATTCATTTCATAACTGTTCAAATCTCTGCAATTATTTGGTTTTTTTTTAGTAATGGATCCATTTGAAGATTCAAGTTATATGAATGTAACAACAGCTGCGTGAGATAAGACAGTACCACATCTTCTGTGCATTGGGAGGAGAATAAGACAGGTGTATATTCTGGGCATTCTCCTCTATCAATTCTCCTCTCAGCTATTTCCTTTTATGAGGCAGAAAAGAATTATAAATTTCACAGTTGAAGAACATGGTAGTGGAATTCAGCAATTCCTGGATGTCTACATAAACCTACACTTTATCAGACATTTCTCTCAAAACAATTTCTTTAGCAGTAGTAGTATGTTCACCTTCTGTGGTGGAATTGTTGCTGTTAGGGTACCTGGTGTCAGTGTACATCGGGATGTACATGTGCTTGTCTCAGTACATGGCAATAAATGCATTGCTAGAGAGAGAAGGAGAATGTTCTGAAGTTGTTATATACCACCAAATTGGTGATCAGGGAAGTTTGGTTTATGGCATTAGTTTTAACTCAGTTTTTGAAACAAAGTTTTGCAGAAGTTTTGACAATCCTGTACGGTTCTTATCATTCAGAGATTCATGGGCAGAAAACAGAAAGGTGTAGAAGTTTCTCAGGTGGGACATACTTAACCATGAGATCTTTATGAATAAGTTGTTCGCAAACAGGAAGAGAAAAAAATCCAAAGAGGGAAGAGGTCAAACAGTTACTTCTATTACCAGTTGGATGGATATTAAGTTTCAAACAGAAAGTGTTTGGCAGGTTGCCAAAATAACTGTTTCATCTGCAACATGATAAGACACTAGAATCATTCTGGAAGTTCAGGAAAAAGAAAAAATACTGATTTAAAGCAGTGGTGACAGTATCTCTCTGTATTTTTAAATATATCAAAAAATGCTGTTGTTAATGTTCTCTCATTATAGCAAATCTCTTGTAAATGCAATTCATGGGGAGAGGAGTAAGAGTGTTAGGCAGTCTTTTGACAGTGAGCTTAGTAAAAATCTTCCTGTGGTAAAATCCTGGTTTATATATTTTGTCTAGTTATGGGAAAATTGAATCATATTTTATTCCCACTTAAAATACCATAACCCACATATTACTTTCATGGATGTCTTCAAGTCAGGAGTGTTAATTGATTTACAAATATAACCCAAGTTAAGTAACATTTTACTCTCAAATGTAATCTTTTAAATATATATATCCACTGTAGCATATATTTATGAAAGATGCTTTTCAAATTAGTTACGGGACTTTCCTTTGTTCCTGGCAATAACGCTCTCAGTTGTTGACTCTTTCAGGGGACATGTTTGTCTCTTTATTATTCATGCAAGATCTTCCATCCATCTCTAATTCCAGTTGACCCCTATTGTACTGAAGCTTCTGGATAAAAGCATTAAGTAATATTAGCAGCCAATGTTCTGCTAATGCTGATTCTATGTCTTCTAGTTTCCTGGAGTCAGAAAATATATTTTCTTTTTCTAATAGAGATATGGATGGAAGCTTGGTATAAATATGATGGAGGTGAAATTATAGAAGGGGGATATTCTCAGGACTTTTTGCAAACTCTGAGAAGATTGTCACAATTAGTAAGTTGTCCTTACTAGAGAGCCTACTTATCAGGTAGATTATTAAGTTTTGAACTCCAATCAAAAACTCTTTCTCTTTTCACCTGGACAAAGACTGTGTCTTCATCTCCTAGATTTGGCACTACTTTGGCCATCTACTCTTTCTGAAAACTAGCATAATCCTGTGACAACATGAAAAGTCAGAACAGCACTCTGCTCTTCGTTCTGCCTTTTCCTCTAGCTATTCAACCTTAGGCCTATCAATTTAATCTTTATATCTCAATTTCATCACCTATAAGGGGACAATATGTCTAATTAATCATTAAGCTAAGCAAATGCAGAACAGTCTTATAAGACATATATCTATGTAAATTTGTCAAGAGTTTTTTCCTGATCCAGAATGGGCCTATTAAAATGATCTATCCCTTTGGTAACTTTTAACATGAAGATATGAATGCATGCTTGTAATCTGCTGTATTCCAGATATGATTTAGAGAGGGTTTTGATTTTTAAAATGTCAGATAGTAGCTTTTCCTGTTCAGGAAACTCCTTGTCTTGCCGGCCCTCCAGTCAAACTTTCCAGCTGTAGTTTTTATCCTCTGTGATTTATTGTAGGGATCTGGATACCTGATTTTTTTTTTATTGATCTCTTTGCAGCTAATCCACAGGAATCCTCTTGCTACAGTCTTATTCTTCTAGTAGATTTTTGCTGTGAGAAGTTTTCTTTGTCCAAACTTTTCTTAGTGAGAATCCAGTAGTTAACAGTCACCAAATGGTCAGGAAATGCTCTTAATTCTATTATCTTTATGTATAGCCTAGAAACTATAAACACTAAACCTGTGTGGCATAGTACCCACTCACTCACAATTTTTCTTTTAGGTCATGATGCCATGGGTACTTTTTCTAAACTCATAAAGTCTCCTGAGGTGAGTTTTAGGCTTGTGATTGTTGAACGCTGTGAGGTGCAGTATGAAATTGTCTCATACAGTGTGAAATTCTCATTTGACTAAATATGTCCTATGGCTGTATTCAAGTACCATTACAATCACCACATTGCATTTTAGTTATTACTAAAAATTGAGTCTAAGATACCCACATTTGTGTAGTGGTTGTGGTTTTGTGGCTTGTAACCTCAGTTAACTCCTCAAGCTTACTGTAATGAGGAGGTAAATTCTTTTGTCTAGGAACGTGTCTGCTAATCTTAACTATGTAAAGTGTTCTCCATTCTGTGATGGTGCTAGGCAAACAGAATAAGACATTTCTGTAGTTTTCTTCATAGCATATACACCTTGAAAAGCTTAAGACATCTAATTCTAGGTTATTAGCGGTGTATGTCTTAAGCTGTTCTATCTGCCCTCATGTTCTTTAGGTGACTCTTTAGGATGCATTTCCTGTCTCTGAGCATCTCTGAAACAGACTTCTTGCAGCTCAGCAATGCTTTTTCAAAAACTCTCTCAAGAGAGCAAAAATAGGGTACATCTTATAACCAGGTATCATGTATGTTGCCTTGGGCAATTAGTGCATTAAAGATCAAAACCCAAACCTGTCTTGACTGTGCAATGTAGTGGCCCTTGCTACCTT